>NC_092163.1:83605232-83718715 GCF_045791955.1 Oncorhynchus clarkii lewisi
GACAGTTCAAGACGTTGCGGGATTGTGTAGCTAGCTACAATGTAAGCCACCTTGGGTGCTTGACTGTGGCTCGTCAGGTGGCTGCGTTTCCAGGACTGCCCTCTTAACATATTGGAAGGATGGAGTTGTAAAAAGGAATGAGAAATAATCCTTGTATACTGACTATTAAAAGTGCAAGAGGATATTTCAAGATGGATCATCATCAGCATATATTTAGGATATAATATATCTGGTGCCAGCGTGGCCTACTGGTTAGAGTGTTGGAGCTGTAACCAGAAGGTTGCAAGTTCAAATCCCTGAGCTGACAAGGTACAATTCTGTCGATCTGCCCTTGAACAGGCAGTTAACCCACTGTTCCTAGGCCGTCATTGAAAATAAGAATTAGTTCTTAACTGACTTGCCTCGTTAAATAAAAAAATTTAATAAGGTTGGTGATTTGTGCTCTGTCTTTTGGTGCAGAAACTGAGGCAGCTGGTTAACCTGTTCCTCGGAGACAATGAGCTGGAGGCCGTGCCAGTGATCCCTGAGAGCGTCCGCATTATTCACCTACAGGTCAGTACCACACACTAGACTCAGACTTGACACTACAGAATGAGTTCAAAATGGCATGCATAGGAGTCTGAGTTTATCCTGACAGAGGTAGCGAAGTTTCAGAAACTTTTTGAAAGTTTCCCAAAAATCTGAGCTCTGATGAACTGAACTGCTTGTCCTGACCAGGAAAAAGTATTGAAATGGTCAAATAGCTCTGCTGTCTTTATGTTGGTCAAAAAGCACTGCTCTCTGAGTGCTGTCTTGGGGCCTGAGTTTCTCCTGACTAGGATAGCTCTAATGTCTGGGCCCTGAGTTTCTCCTGCTCATACATGATCAAGAAAATCTCCTAGAGCAGGGACTACCCTTACCCAGAGATGGGCAACTGATGGCCCAGAACTCGGAATTTACTGTTGAGTGTAGAGGCTACTGGCTACTGGTAAAATGCATTTAATTAATAAGAGAGTTAAATCTGCAATGTGTCACTTTTTGGTCGACTCGACCAAATTCACATAGATATGTGTTTTATAGATCTGTCATTCTCATTGAAAGGAAGTTTAAGAAGTGGTAGATCTGTTTTATGTGCAGTATTTCTATGCTTCCCATCCTCAAGTTTAGTTTTTACTTTTGGTTTTGTCCACCAGCTTGAAACAGAATAAAATACAATATGTTTGTTTATGGAAAATATATTTCACAGTTGTTTAGATGGTACAATAATTCTCTACACTGATTTTGTCACATAAACTGACATTTTTGCAACCAGGAAATGGCGGAGCTATTTCTGCATATTGCACCTTTAAGTACTTTAACTGCACAAATAGTTTGATTGCACAAATCACTTGACTGCATGTGTGTGTATGGATGTGCGTATGCAGACCCTCAAACCACTGCGGTCCCACATGATTCATTACCCCATCAAAGTTGCCCATCCCTGTCCTAGAGTAATAGTGATCCTGCTCTTCATCTCTCTTTTCTCTGCCATACAGAACAACAACATCACTGATGTCACCTCCGACACGTTCTGTAATGGCAACAACACGTACTACATCAGACCCAACCTGATAGAGGTGAGGTTGGATGGGAACCCAGTGCTGCTGTCCAAGTCCCCCGACAGCTTCACCTGCCTCAAGTCTCTCCCCATCGGAAAATACCGCTAAACAAAAGACTCCCTGGGAAAAGGGATTTCGCTAACTTTTCCAAAATTCCCAGTTTTTCCAGAAATCCTAGTTGGAGGAGTCTTTGAATCAGTAGGGAATAAACAGGGAATCCGGAATACTCCAAACAGGATATCTGTATAACTAGGGGATTTAGGAAAAGTTTTCCAACGTTAATGGACTTCCTGGTTATTAAATAACATTACAGTAGTAAAACAGATTCTACAGGGCTTTCAGCCAGACAGACACATACAACGCAATTCCCTATTCTACTTGACGAAGACAAGACCATCTGATATGACTGGTCGTCTACACAATTACATTCCATTTCTGTCTGAACGTTTCTTCTGTAAAAAATTGTGCCCAGGTCTTTCAGAAGGCTAGTGGATTGGGACTGAAACGTTAGCGTGTCCCATTAGCAAGCTACGTCAGGCTTCCTCTCTGCGTGGGTTCTGATTTAATTTCCTTTACGTTTAGACTGGTCTTGAACATAAACTTGAACACATGAGCTAAATGGTCTGAAGCCTTTGTAAATACACCTTTTATTCTGCTTCTGCATAATGTATGAATTATGACTTCTTCAAAATGTTGAGTCAAGCTTTTGGCTTTCTGAATTCTGTGAATTACCTCCATGTAAACTGGTTCTTAAGTAGAAGTTGACAATACATGTATCTTTGAAATACGTAGCCTGTAGTAATGTGAACCTAATGTGTCTCAAAATTGTAAGCTTTGATATTGAAATGGTGGAATCAGACATGGTATGATCCTTTTCTAAAGTCCTTTTAGAAAAGGATCATTAGGAATTATTACCTGTGATTATTACCTGTGGTTATTACCTGGGGTTATTACCTGTGGTTATTACCTGTGGTTATTACCTGGGGTTATTACCTGTGGTTATTACCTGTGGTTATTACCTGTGGTTATTACATGTGATTATCACATGCGATTATTACCTGTGATTATTACCTGTGGTTATTACCTGGGGTTATTACCTGTGGTTATTACCTGTGGTTATTACCTGTGGTTATTACCTGCGATTATCACATGCGATTATTACCTGTGATTATTACCTGTGGTTATTACCTGGGGTTATTACCTGTGGTTATTACCTGTGGTTATTACCTGTGGTTATTACCTGTGGTTATTACCTGTGGTTATTACCTGGGGTTATTACCTGGGGTTATTACATGTGATTATTGCTTGTGGTTATTACCTGTGGTTATGACCTGTACAGTAAAATCCCAAAAATTGTATTTGACCGTGGCTGTGTTTTTATACATTTTAATACAATTAAAATACTTTAAAAAAAATTAAACCCTGCATGAACGTCAACCAAACAAAAACCCATTTTGTTTTTCTGAGTGTAATTTGTAAACAACAACAACCATTTACATTGACACGGTATAGAGAAGGGATAACTTTCTCCACGATAACTATGAACTGCAAGGATTGCAAATATCTACGGTTTTAATAGTTTGCCACACATTCAAATAGTGAAGACCTGGGTAAATGATGTTACTTTAAGCCAGCCAACTTGGCAGACACCACCACTACACTACAGTATAACAGCACATCACCATAACTATTTCCACTGATATACAGTATAACAGCACATCACCAGAACTATTTCCACTGATATACAGTATAACAGCACATCACCAGAACTATTTCCACTGATATACAGTATAACAGCACATCACCAGAACTATTTCCACTGATATACAGTATAACAGCACATCACCAGAACTATTTCCACTGATATACAGTATAACAGCACATCACCAGAACTATTTCCACTGATATACAGTATAACAGCACATCACCAGAACTATTTCCACTGATATACAGTATAACAGCACATCACCAGAACTATTTCCACTGATATACAGTATAACAGCACATCACCAGAACTATTTCCACTGATATACAGTATAACAGCACATCACCAGAACTATTTCCACTGATATACAGTATAACAGCACATCATCAGAACTATTTCCACTGATATACAGTATAACAGCACATCACCAGAACTATTTCCACTGATATACAGTATAACAGCACATCACCAGAACTATTTCCACTGATATACAGTATAACAGCACATCACCAGAACTATTTCCACTGATATACAGTATAACAGCACATCACCAGAACTATTTCCACTGATATACAGTATAACAGCACATCACCAGAACTATTTCCACTGATATACAGTATAACAGCACATCACCAGAACTATTTCCACTGATATACAGTATAACAGCACATCACCAGAACTATTTCCACTGATATACAGTATAACAGCACATCATCAGTTATATGCTTTTCTAACCGGGTATAATAATACGAGTATGTTTATACTGTTTAGCCTGATTCTCCAACAAGAATGTGGTATCTGGCAAAATATATCACACTGAGCTACTGCTCATCTGTAAGCTTGACAGGTTGGCTAGGCTATAAGAGGGTAGGCTTGGGTATAGGAGGTTGGCTAGGTTATAAGAGGGTAGGCTAGGGTATAGGAGGTTGGCTAGGTTATAAGAGGGTAGGCTAGGGTATAGGAGGTTGGCTAGGTTATAAGAGGTTGGCTACGCTATAAGAGGTAGGCTAGGGTATAGGAGGTAGACTAGGTTATAAAAGGGTAGGATAGATTATAAGAGGTCGGCTAGGTTATAAGAGGTTGGCTAGGTTATAAGAGGGTAGGCTAGGTTATAAGAGGTTGGCTAATCTATAGGAGGTAGGCTGTGCTATACGAGGTAGACTAGGTTATAGGAGGTAGGCTGGGCTTTAAGAGGTAGGCTAGGTTATAAGAGGTATTCCAGGTTATAAGAGGTAGGCTAGGTTATAAGAGGTCGGCTAGGCTATAAGAGGTAGGCTAGACGAGGTAGAATAGGCTATACGATTATATTAGAGGTATGCTTGGATATAGGAGGTTGGATAGGCTATAAGAGGTAGGCTAGGTTATAAGAGGTTGGCTAGGCTACAAGAGGTTGGCTAGGTTATAAGAGGTAGCCTAGGCTATAAGAGGTAAGCAAGGATATAGGAGGTTGGCTAGGGTATACAAGGCTAAAAGAGGTTGGCTATAGGAGGTTGGCTAGGGTATAAGAGGCTATAAGAGATTGGCTGGGTTAGAAGAGGTAGACTACGTTATAAGAGGTAGGCCAGGGTACAGTATAAGAGGTTTCTTAGGCAATATGGTGATATAAAGGTAGGCTTTAAGAGGCTATAAGAGGTAGGCTAGGCTATTGGAGGTAGGCTATGTTATAAGAGGCTGTAAGAGGTATGCTAGGGTATAAGAGGTAGGCTAGGGTATAAGAGATAGGCTCGGCTATAAGTGGTAGGCTAGGGTATAATAGGCGATGAGGTAGACTAGGGTATAAGAGGCTATAAGAGGTATGCTAGGCTATAGGAGGTAGGCTGGGCTATAGGAGGTAGGCTAGGCTATAAGAGGCTATAAGAGGTACAGTATGTTAGGGTATAAAAGGCTATAAGTGGTAGGCTAGGCTATAAGAGGTTATGTGGTGGGCTAGGGTATAAGAGGCTATAAGAGGTAGGCTAGCCTATAGGAGGTAGACTAGGGTATAAGAGGTTACTTAAGCTATATGATGTTGTAAAAGGTAGAGTAGGATATAAATGTAGGCTAGGCTATAAGAGGCTATAAGAGGTAGGCTAGGCTATAGGAGATAGGCTAGGCTATAAGAGGATATAAGAAGTAGGCTAGGCTATAGGAGCTAGGCTAGGTTATAAGAGGTATGCTAGGGTATAAAAGGTAGGCTAGGTGTATAAGTGGTAGGCTAGGCTATACGAGGCGATGAGGAGAGAAGTATAGGGTCAGTAGGTCCTCTTAACAGAGAAGTATAGAGGGTCAGTAGGTCCTCTTAACAGAGAAGTAGAGGGTCAGTAGGTCCTCTTAACAGAGAAGTATAGAGAGTCAGTAGGTCCTCTTAACAGAGAAGTAGAGGGTCAGTAGGACCTCTTAACAGAGAAATAGAGGGTCAGTAGGTCCTCTTAGCAGAGAAGTAGAGGGTCCGTAGGTCCTCTTAACAGAGAAGTATAGAGAGTCAGTAGGTCCTCTTAACAGATAAGTAGAGGGTCAGTAGGTCCTCTTAACAGAGAAGTAGAGGGTCAGTAGGTCCTCTTAACAGAGAAGTATAGAGAGTCAGTAGGTCCTCTTAACAGAGAAGTAGAGGGTCAGTAGGTCCTCTTAACAGAGAAGTAGAGAGTCAGTAGGTCCTCTAAACAGAGAAGTAGAGGGTCAGTAGGTCCTCTTAACAGAGAAGTAGAGAGTCAGTAGGTCCTCTTAACAGAGAAGTATAGAGGGTCAGTAGGACCTCTTAACAGAGAAGTAGAGGGTCAGTAGGTCCTCTTAACAGAGAAGTAGAGGGTCAGTAGGTCCTCTTAGCAGAGAAGTAGAGGGTCAGTAGGTCCTCTTAACAGAGAAGTAGAGGGTCAGTAGGTCCTCTTAACAGAGAAGTAGAGGGTCAGTAGGTCCTTTTAACAGAGAAGTATAGAGGGTCAGTAGGTCCTCTTAACAGAGAAGTATAGAGGGTCAGTAGGACCTCTTAACAGAGAAGTATAGAGTCAGTAGGTCCTCTTAACAGAGAAGTATAGAGGGTCAGTAGGACCTCTTAACAGAGAAGTAGAGGGTCAGTAGGTCCTCTTAACAGAGAAGTATAGAGGGTCAGTAGGACCTCTTAACAGAGAAGTAGAGAGTCAGTAGGTCCTCTTAACAGAGAAGTAGAGGGTCAGTAGGTCCTCTTAACAGAGAAGTATAGAGGGTCAGTAGGACCTCTTAACAGAGAAGTAGAGAGTCAGTAGGTCCTCTTAACAGAGAAGTATAGAGGGTCAGTAGGACCTCTTAACAGAGAAGTAGAGGGTCAGTGGTCCTCTTAACAGAGAAGTAGAGGGTCAGTAGGTCCTCTTAGCAGAGAAGTAGAGGGTCAGTAGGTCCTCTTAACAGAGAAGTAGAGGGTCAGTAGGTCCTCTTAACAGAGAAGTAGAGGGTCAGTAGGTCCTCTTAACAGAGAAGTATAGAGGGTCAGTAGGTCCTCTTAACAGAGAAGTGTAGAGGGTCAGTAGGACCTCTTAACAGAGAAGTATAGAGGGTCAGTAGGTCATCTTAACAGAAAAGTATAGAGGGTCAGTAGGACCTCTTAACAGAGAAGTAGAGGGTCAGTAGGTCCTCTTAGCAGAGAAGTAGAGGGTCAGTAGGTCCTCTTAAAAGAGAAGTAGAGGGTCAGTAGGTCCTCTTAACAGAGAAGTAGAGGGTCAGTAGGTCCTCTTAACAGAGAAGTATAGAGGGTCAGTAGGTCCTCTTAACAGAGAAGTAGAGGGTCAGTAGGTCCTCTTAACAGAGAAGTATAGAGGGTTAGTAGGTCCTCTTAACAGAGAAGTAGAGGGTCAGTAGGTCCTCTTAACAGAGAAGCAGAGGGTCAGTAGGTCCTCTTAACAGAGAAGTAGAGGGTCAGTAGGTTCTCTTAACTCTTAACAGAGAGGTAGAGGGTCAGTAGGTCCTCTTAACAGAGAAGTAGAGGGTCAGTAGGTCCTCTTAACAGAGAAGTATGGGGTCAGTAGGTCCTCTTAACAGAGAAGTAGAGGGTCAGTAGGTCCTCTTAACAGAGAAGTATAGAGGGTCAGTAGGACCTCTTAACAGAGAAGTAGAGGGTCAGTAGGTCCTCTTAACAGAGAAGTATAGAGGGTCAGTAGGACCTCTTAACAGAGAAGTAGAGGGTCAGTAGGTCCTCTTAAAAGAGAAGTAGAGGGTCAGTAGGTCCTCTTAACAGAGAAGTAGAGGGTCAGTAGGTCCTCTTAACAGAGAAGTATAGAGGGTCAGTAGGTCCTCTTAACAGAGAAGTAGAGGGTCAGTAGGTCCTCTTAACAGAGAAGTATAGAGGGTTAGTAGGTCCTCTTAACAGAGAAGTAGAGGGTCAGTAGGTCCTCTTAACAGAGAAGCAGAGGGTCAGTAGGTCCTCTTAACAGAGAAGTAGAGGGTCAGTAGGTCCTCTTAACAGAGAAGTAGAGGGTCAGTAGGTCCTCTTAACAGAGAAGTATGGGGTCAGTAGGTCCTCTTAACAGAGAAGTAGAGGGTCAGTAGGTCCTCTTAACAGAGAAGTATAGAGGGTCAGTAGGTCCTCTTAACAGAGAAGTAGAGGGTCAGTAGGTCCTCTTAACAGAGAAGTATAGAGGGTCAGTAGGACCTCTTAACAGAGAAGTAGAGAGTCAGTAGGTCCTCTTAACAGAGAAGTAGAGGGTCAGTAGGTCCTCTTAACAGAGAAGTATAGAGGGTCAGTAGGACCTCTTAACAGAGAAGTAGAGAGTCAGTAGGTCCTCTTAACAGAGAAGTATAGAGGGTCAGTAGGACCTCTTAACAGAGAAGTAGAGGGTCAGTAGGTCCTCTTAACAGAGAAGTAGAGGGTCAGTAGGTCCTCTTAGCAGAGAAGTAGAGGGTCAGTAGGTCCTCTTAACAGAGAAGTAGAGGGTCAGTAGGTCCTCTTAACAGAGAAGTAGAGGGTCAGTAGGTCCTCTTAACAGAGAAGTATAGAGGGTCAGTAGGTCCTCTTAACAGAGAAGTGTAGAGGGTCAGTAGGACCTCTTAACAGAGAAGTATAGAGGGTCAGTAGGTCCTCTTAACAGAAAAGTATAGAGGGTCAGTAGGACCTCTTAACAGAGAAGTAGAGGGTCAGTAGGTTCTCTTAACTCTTAACAGAGAAGTAGAGGGTCAGTAGGTCCTCTTAGCAGAGAAGTAGAGGGTCAGTAGGTCCTCTTAACAAAGAAGTAGAGGGTCAGTAGGTCCTCTTAACAGAGAAGTAGAGGGTCAGTAGGTCCTCTTAACAGAGAAGTATAGACGGTCAGTAGGTCCTCTTAACAGAGAAGTAGAGGGTCAGTAGGTCCTCTTAACAGAGAAGTATAGAGGGTCAGTAGGTCCTCTTAACAGATAAGTAGAGGGTCAGTAGGTCCTCTTAACAGAGAAGTAGAGGGTCAGTAGGTCCTCTTAACAGAGAAGTAGAGGGTCAGTAGGTTCTCTTAACTCTTAACAGAGAGGTAGAGGGTCAGTAGGTCCTCTTAACAGAGAAGTAGAGGGTCAGTAGGTCCTCTTAACAGAGAAGTATGGGGTCAGTAGGTCCTCTTAACAGAGAAGTAGAGGGTCAGTAGGTTCTCTTAACTCTTAACAGAGAAGTAGAGGGTCAGTAGGTCCTCTTAACAGAGAAGTATAGAGGGTCAGTAGGTCCTCTTAACAGAGAAGTAGAGGGTCAGTAGGTCCTCTTAACAGAGAATTAGAGGGTCAGTAGGTCCTCTTAACAGAGAAGTAGAGGGTCAGTAGGTTCTCTTAACTCTTAACAGAGAAGTATAAGGAGTCAGATGGTCCGAACTGACTTCAAAAAGCTCAAATCGCTCAGCAATAGGACAGACCAAATGTTTTCTGCAGAAGAGAAAACTGTTGATGCCGTTTCTATTTGGAAGGAGCAGATCTGTTGAAATCTCCAGATTGAAGTTGATAAATTCACTAAAGTAAACATATGTCTATAAACTTAATACTCACTCAGGATTCAGCAATAAAATGGCTACTTTTGCACTACTGGGCAAATATAACTAGAGAGATGATGCCAAGTCTCTGGTCAAGCCAAACACAAAGGTTACTTCCCAAATTGTTCCCTATTCCCTACATAGTGCACTAATTCTGAAGGGCCCATTATCCCATATGGCATCTTATTCCCGACATAGTGCACTACTTTTTACCAGGGCCCCTGCACACTATTCCCTATATAGTGCCCTTCTTTTGACCAAAACCCTATGGGCCCTGGTCAAAAGTAGTACACTACATAGGGAAAAGGGTGCCATTTGGGATGCGTCAGAGAACAGTCTCCCAGCAACACAGACTTCGGTTCTCATGAGATTGGTTCTCATCAAACAACAGCCTGTAGATTTAACTCTAACCTGGGCAGTGAGCCGACTAACCAGAACCAATGTTATACACAGCCGCCCTCTGATCCTGCTCCGATGTTGAAAGCAGTGTACTTCTCTTATAATAGTGTTTAGTAGAGAACTAATTAAACTAAATAAAAGTCAACAAATGAACTGAACAACTACTACAACAGCCTCATTTCTGGGTTGTTTCATGTTTAACATTTACAGATGACGTGGACCTATTAGGAGCTCTGTATCATTATGACGTGGACCAATAAGGAGGTCTATATCATTATGACGTGGACCAATAAGGAGGTCTGTATCATTATGACGTGGACCAATAAGGAGGTCTATATCATTATGACGTGGACCAATAAGGATGTCAATATCATCAAATCAAATCAAATCACATTTTATTTGTCACATACTCATGGTTAGCAGATGTTAATGCGAGTGTAGCGAAATGCTTGTGCTTCTAGTTCCAACAATGCAGTAATAACCAACAAGTAATCTAGCTAACAATTCCAAAACTACTACCTTATAGACACAAGTGTAAGGGGATAAGGAATATGTACATAAAGATATACGAATGAGTGATGGTACAGAGCGGCATAGGCAAGATACAGTAGATGGTATTGAGTGCAGTATATACATATGAGATGAGTATGTAAACAAAGTGGCATAGTTAAAGTGGCTAGTGATACATGTATTACATAAAGATGCAGTAGATGATATAGAGTACAGTATATACATATACATATGAGATGAATAATGTAGGGTATGTAAACATTATATTAGGTAGCATTGTTTAATTAAAGTGGCTAGTGATATATTTTACATCATTTCCCATCAATTCCCATTATTAAAGTGGCTGGAGTTGAGTCAGTGTGTTGGCAGCAGCCACTCAATGTTAGTGGTGGCTGTTTAACAGTCTGATGGCCCTGAGATAGAAGCTGTTTTTCAGTCTCTCGGTCCCTGCTTTGATGCACCTGTACTGACCTCGCCTTCTGGATGATAGCGGGGTGAACAGGCAGTGGCTCGGGTGGTTGTTGTCCTTGATGATCTTTATGGCCTTCCTGTGACATCGGGTGGTGTAGGTGTCCTGGAGGGCAGGTAGTTTGCCCCCGGTGATGCGTTGTGCAGACCTCACTAACCTCTGGAGAGCCTTACGGTTGTGGGCGGAGCAGTTGCCGTACCAGGCGGTGATACAGCCCGACAGGATGCTCTCGATTGTGCATCTGTAGAAGTTTGTGAGTGCTTTTGGTGACAAGCCGAATTTCTTCAGCCTCCTGAGGTTGAAGAGGCGCTGCTGCGCCTTCTTCACGATGCTGTCTGTGTGGGTGGACCAATTCAGTTTGTCTGTGATGTGTACGCCGAGGAACTTAAAACTTACTACACTCTCCACTACTGTTCCATCGATGTGGATAGGGGGGTGTTCCCTCTGCTGTTTCCTGAAGTCCACAATCATCTCCTTAGTTTTGTTGACGTTGAGTGTGAGGTTATTTTCCTGACACCACACTCCGAGGGCCCTTACCTCCTCCCTGTAGGCCGTCTCGTCGTTGTTGGTAATCAAGCCTACCACTGTTGTGTCGTCCGCAAACTTGATGATTGAGTTGGAGGCGTGCATGGCCACGCAGTCGTGGGTGAACAGGGAGTACAGGAGAGGGCTCAGAACGCACCCTTGTGGGGCCCCAGTGTTGAGGATCAGCGGGGTGGAGATGTTGTTACCTACCCTCACCACCTGGGGGCGGCCCGTCAGGAAGTCCAGTACCCAGTTGCACAGGGCGGGGTCGAGACCCAGGGTCTCGAGCTTGATGACGAGCTTGGAGGGCACTATGGTGTTAAATGCCGAGCTGTAGTCGATGAACAGCGTTCTCACATAGGTATTCCTCTTGTCCAGATGGGTTAGGGCAGTGTGCAGTGTGTTTGAGATTGCATCGTCTGTGGACCTATTTGGGCGGTAAGCAAATTGGAGTGGGTCTAGGGTGTCAGGTAGGGTGGAGGTGATATGGTCCTTGACTAGTTTCTCAAAGCACTTCATGATGACGGAAGTGAGTGCTACTTTCTTGGGAACAGGAACAATGGTGGCCCTCTTGAAGCATGTGGGAACAACAGACTGGGATAGGGATTGATTGAATAAACACACCAGCCAGCTGGTCTGCGCATGCTCTGAGGGCGCGGCTGGGGATGCCGTCTGGGCCTGCAGCCCTGCGAGGGTTGACACGTTTAAATGTTTTCCTCACATCGGCTGCAGTGAAGGAGAGTCCGCATGTTTTAGTTGCGGGCCTTGTCAGTGGCACTGTATTGTCCTCAAAGCGGGCAAAAAAGTTATTTAGTCTGCCTGGGAGCAAGACATCCTGGTCCGTGACGAGGCTGGTTTT
Source organism: Oncorhynchus clarkii lewisi (assembly GCF_045791955.1). Classification (NCBI taxonomy): domain Eukaryota; kingdom Metazoa; phylum Chordata; class Actinopteri; order Salmoniformes; family Salmonidae; genus Oncorhynchus; species Oncorhynchus clarkii. The sequence goes on from NC_092163.1 coordinate 83,617,201, forward strand.
CTTTTTGTAATCCGTGATTTACTGTAGACCCTGCCACATACCTCTTGTGTCTGAGCCGTTGAATTGAGATTCTACTTTGTCTCTATACTGACGCTTAGCTTGTTTGATTGCCTTGCGGAGGGAATAGTTACACTGTTTGTATTCGGTCATGTTTCCGGTCACCTTGCCCTGATTAAAAGCAGTGGTTCGGGCTTTCAGTTTCACGCGAATGCTGCCATCAATCCAAGGTTTCTGGTTTGGGAATGTTTTAATCGTTGCTATGGGAACGACATCTTCAACGCACGTTCTAATGAACTCGCTCACCGAATCAGCGTATTCGTCAATGTTGTTGTCTGACGCAATACGAAACATATCCCAGTCCACGTGATGGAAGCAGTCTTGGAGTGTGGAATCAGATTGGTCGGACCAGCGTTGAACAGACCTCAGCGCGGGAGCTTCTTGTTTGACGTGGACCTATAAGGAGTTCTGTATCATTATGATGTGGACCAATTAGGAGGTCTGTATCATAAAGGTTGTACCCTGTTTCCCAACTCAACAACACATTTCCCAAATATGACAACAAAGATGTGGACGGAGAGAAAGCCAGTACACCTCAACAAAACGTGGAGGCTTTGGAATTCAGAATTCAACATAGCCTTTACCCAGACACACATTATTCAACATAGTCTTTACCCAGACACACATTATTCAATATAGTCTTCACCCAGACACACATTATTCAACATAGTCTTGACCCAGACACACATTATTCAACATAGTCTTTACCCAGACACACATTTCCAGAAATCCTGGATCTCTGTCCTGTCCATGACAATGTTCAGATCACAGTATCAATTAACCAAATCATATCAACAAATAGACATATTATAGACATATAATAGACATAAATGATAATCACTCAACAAAGGCAGGCTATGGTCTATAATCACATCATGTGTCTATAATCTCATCATTGGTCTATAATCACAACATTGGTCTATAATCACAACATTGGTCTATAATCACAACATTGGTCTATAATCATATCATTGGTCTATAATCACAACATTGGTCTATAATCACATAATGTGTCTATAATCACATCATGTGTCTATAATCACAACATTGGTCTATAATCACATCATGTGTCTATAATCACAACATTGGTCTATAATCACATAATGTGTCTATAATCACAACATTGGTCTATAATCACATCATTGGTCTATAATCACATCATGTGTCTATAATCACAACATTGGTCTATAATCACATCATTGGTCTATAATCACATCATGTGTCTATAATCACAACATTGGTCTATAATCACATCATGTGTCTATAATCACATCATTGGTCTATAATCACAACATTGGTCTATAATCACATAATGTGTCTATAATCACAACATTGGTCTATAATCACATCATTGGTCTATAATCACATCATGTGTCTATAATCACAACATTGGTCTATAATCACATCATGTGTCTATAATCACATCATTGGTCTATAATCACAACATTGGTCTATAATCACATAATGTGTCTATAATCACAACATTGGTCTATAATCACATCATTGGTCTATAATCACATCATGTGTCTATAATCTCATCATTGGTCTATAATCACAACATTGGTCTATAATCACAACATTGGTCTATAATCACAACATTGGTCTATAATCATATCATTGGTCTATAATCACAACATTGGTCTATAATCACATAATGTGTCTATAATCACATCATGTGTCTATAATCACAACATTGGTCTATAATCACATCATGTGTCTATAATCACAACATTGGTCTATAATCACATCATGTGTCTATAATCACATCATTGGTCTATAATCACAACATTGGTCTATAATCACATAATGTGTCTATAATCACAACATTGGTCTATAATCACATCATTGGTCTATAATCACATCATGTGTCTATAATCACAACATTGGTCTATAATCACAACATTGGTCTATAATCACATCATGTGTCTATAATCACAACATTGGTCTATAATCACATAATGTGTCTATAATCACATCATTGGTCTATAATCACATCATTGGTCTATAATCACATCATGTGTCTATAATCACAACATTGGTCTATAATCACATCATGTGTCTATAATCACATCATTGGTCTATAATATTGGTCTATAATCACATAATAATCACAACATTGGTCTATAATCACATAATGTGTCTATAATCACAACATTGGTCTATAATCACATCATTGGTCTATAATCACATCATGTGTCTATAATCACAACATTGGTCTATAATCACATCATGTGTCTATAATCACATCATTGGTCTATAATCACAACATTGGTCTATAATCACATAATGTGTCTATAATCACAACATTGGTCTATAATCACATCATTGGTCTATAATCACATCATGTGTCTATAATCTCATCATTGGTCTATAATCACAACATTGGTCTATAATCACAACATTGGTCTATAATCACAACATTGGTCTATAATCATATCATTGGTCTATAATCACAACATTGGTCTATAATCACATAATGTGTCTATAATCACATCATGTGTCTATAATCACAACATTGGTCTATAATCACATCATGTGTCTATAATCACGACATTGGTCTATAATCACATCATGTGTCTATAATCACATCATTGGTCTATAATCACAACATTGGTCTATAATCACATAATGTGTCTATAATCACAACATTGGTCTATAATCACATCATTGGTCTATAATCACATCATGTGTCTATAATCACAACATTGGTCTATAATCACATCATTGGTCTATAATCACATCATGTGTCTATAATCACAACATTGGTCTATAATCACATCATGTGTCTATAATCACATCATTGGTCTATAATCACAACATTGGTCTATAATCACATCATGTGTCTATAATCACAACATTGGTCTATAATCACATCATTGGTCTATAATCACATCATGTGTCTATAATCACAACATTGGTCTATAATCACAACATTGGTCTATAATCACATCATGTGTCTATAATCACAACATTGGTCTATAATCACATCATTGGTCTATAATCACATCATGTGTCTATAATCACATCATGTGTCTATAATCACAACATTGGTCTATAATCACAACATTGGTCTATAATCACATCATGTGTCTATAATCACATCATGTGTCTATCATCACAACATTGGTCTATAATCACAACATTGGTCTATAATCACAACATTGGTCTATAATCACAACATTGGTCTATAATCACATCATGTGTCTATAATCACATCATGTGTCTATAATCACAACATTGGTCTATAATCACAACATTGGTCTATAATCACATCATGTGTCTATAATCACAACATTGGTCTATAATAACAACATTGGTCTATAATAACAACATTGGTCTATAATAACAACATTGGTCTATAATAACAACATTACAGTATTAAAACAGATGCTCTGGCCTTCTGTTTTGATATTTTCAGTGGTATTTTTTTAACAAACACACCCCCCATAAAGACATGTAGAATGATTAAAACCATGTTCAGCCCCTGGTGTGACTGTGATCTGGCAGAGTTACTCCACCTCAAGAACACCATTTGGCGAAAGACTCAGGACACTCACACTCAGGCCGACTGGCTCGCAAATGAGAAATAAGTTCACTCAGGCTATCCGGAGGGCCAAAGTTAGTTACTTTAAGGAGCAGTTCTCTCTCTGTGGGTCTAACCCCAAGAAGTTTTGGGAAACGGTTAAAGACCTGGAGAATAAACCCTCCTCCTCACAGCTGCCCGTGTCCCTTAATGTTGATGATGTGGTTGTCACTGACAAGAAGCACATGGCTGAGCTCTTTAAATCACCACTTAAGTCAGGATTCCTAACTGACTCAGCCATGCCTCTTTACCCATCCAACTTTTCCTCATCACACACATCCCTGGGTCGCTCCTCTTTTCAGTTTGCTGCAGCTAGCAACTGGAACGAGTTGTAAAATACACTCAATCTGGACAGTTTTATCTCCATTTCTTCATTCAAAGACTCAATCATGGACTCTTACTGACAGTTGTGGCTGCTTTGTGTGATGTATTGTTGTCTCTACCTTCTTGCCCTTTGTGGTGTTGTCTGTGCCCAATAATGTTTGTACCATGTTTTGTGCTGCTAGCATGCTGTGCTGCTACCATGTTGTGCTGCTGCCATGTTGTGCTGCTGCCATGTTGTGCTGCTACCATGTTGTGCTGCTACCATGTTGTGTTGCTGCCATGCTGTGCTGCTACCATGTTGTGCTGCTGCCATGTTGTGCTGCTACCATGTTGTGCTGCTAGCATGCTGTGCTGCTACCATGTTGTGCTGCTACCATGTTGTGCTGCTACCATGTTGTGCTGCTACCATGTTGTGCTGCTACCATGTTGTGCTGCTAGCATGCTGTGCTGCTACCATGTTGTGCTGCTACCATGTTGTGCTGCTACCATGTTGTGCTGCTGCCATGTTGTGCTGCTGCCATGTTGTGCTGCTGCCATGTTGTGCTGCTACCATGTTGTGCTGCTACCATGTTGTGCTGCTGCCATGTTGTGCTGCTGCCATGTTGTGCTGCTACAGTACCATGTTGTTGTCAGTCTGTGTTGCTACCATGCTGTGTTTTCATGTGTTGCTACCTTGCTATGTTGTTGTCTTTGGTCTCTCTTTATGTTGTGTTGTCTCTCTTTATGTAGTGTTGTGTTGTCTCTCTTTATGTAGTGTTGTGTTGTCTCTCTTTATGTAGTGTTGTGTTGTCTCTCTTTATGTAGTGTTGTGTTGTCTCTCTTTATGTAGTGTTGTGTTGTCTCTCTTTATGTAGTGTTGTGTTGTCTCTCTTTATGTAGTGTTGTCTCTCTTTATGTAGTGTTGTGTTGTCTCTCTTTATGTCGTGTTGTGTTGTCTCTCTTTATGTAGTGTTGTGGTGTCTCTCTTTATGTAGTGTTGTCTGTCTTTATGTAGTGTTGTCTCTCTTTATGTAGTGTTGTAGTGTCTCTCTTTATGTAGTGTTGTGGTGTCTCTCTTTATGTAGTGTTGTGGTGTCTTTCTTCATGTAGTGTTGTGGTGTCTCTCTTTATGTAGTGTTGTGGTGTCTTTCTTTATGTAGTGTTGTGGTGTCTCTCTTTATGTAGTGTTGTAGTGTCTCTCTTGTCATGATGTGTCTTTTGTCCTGTATATATTATTTTTAATCCCAGCCCCTGCCCCCGCAGGAGGACTTTTGGTAGTCTATAATCACAACATTGCAGTATTAATGCTGACTGTGGTCTATAATCACAACATTACAGTATTAATGCTGACTGTGGTCTATAATCACAACATTACAGTATTAATGCTGACTGTGGTCTATAATCACAACATTACAGTATTAATGCTGACTGTGCTCTATAATCACAACATTACAGTATTAATGCTGACTGTGGTCTATAATCACAACATTACAGTATTAATGCTGACTGTGCTCTATAATCACAACATTACAGTATTAATGCTGACTGTGGTCTATAATCACAACATTACAGTATTAATGCTGACTGTGGTCTATAATCACAACATTACAGTATTAATGCTGACTGTGGTCTATAATCACAACATTACAGTATTAATGCTGACTGTGCTCTATAATCACAACATTACAGTATTAATGCTGACTGTGCTCTATAATCACAACATTACAGTATTAATGCTGACTGTGGTCTATAATCACAACATTACAGTATTAATGCTGACTGTGCTCTATAATCACAACATTACAGTATTAATGCTGACTGTGCTCTATAATCACAACATTACAGTATTAATGCTGACTGTGCTCTATAATCACAACATTACAGTATTAATGCTGACTGTGGTCTATAATCACAACATTGCAGTATTAATGCTGACTGTGGTCTATAATCACAACATTACAGTATTAATGCTGACTGTGGTCTATAATCACAACAGTATTAATGCTGACTGTGGTCTATAATCACAACAGTATTAATGCTGACTGTGGTCTATAATCACAACAGTATTAATGCTGACTGTGGTCTATAATCACAACAGTATTAATGCTGACTGTGGTCTATAATCACAACAGTATTAATGCTGACTGTAGTCTATAATCACAACAGTTTTCTGTTGTAAATCTGATACCAGAGTGCTTGGTGTTTCTTGCCTTCCAGGCAAAGCAGCAAGCAACAGGTATTCAGTTAAAGGTTAGAATAACCTCTAAACTGATGTGTAGGAAGTAATATTCTGTCCTGACAAAATATCAGATAGTCTAACATAGAGTTAACCACTGCCCCCTTGTGTTGAAGACGGCATATAACAGTGAGAAAATGACTAGTTCTCTCAACCTCCTAGCATCTCTCCAACCATTCCCCTTGCAGAGATAAAAGCATCATCCTGACACATACTCTGAATCCCTACGGCCCAAAATGGGAAGATGGCTGCCTGTCATGAAACATGAGTTGAGGGCCACCCGTACTATATACAACCCTACACCCAGAGAATAACAGTCTTTTCCCCTGAACATCAGTGAACTCAAACTCCACCTCGTAGTCTAGGAAGGAGCAGTAGCCAGTCAGTGTTGTTGAACCTGAGAAGAAGACAACAGAAAACAATGAGACGATGATAATGGCCATCTGACTTGTTCACACATCAACATTGCCAGTACATTAAGACCCCAGAGAGATTCCCTCACCTCCAAATGATTCACATATGAAAAGGATTGCACTGTGTAGTAATATATATATTGCTTTTATAATACATTTAAAATAATATATTCCCAGGAGTATTTCAAATCCACAAACATCTCCATGAATTACATAGGCATCATATTCAATGTGTTGGTGTATTCTTTACCAGGCTAGATGTGATTCGTTGTATGGCTCTAACATTTTCCAAACGTCAGCTCTAATTTTATAGAATGAGACAGGCTTACTTTCATTTCTCCAGTGTCTTCACGCAGCAGGTGGTGAGATGTCTTTCATCCAGTATCTTCACGCAGCAGGTGGTGAGATGTCTTTCATCCAGTATCTTCACGCAGCAGGTGGTGAGATGTCTTTCATCCAGTATCTTCACGCAGCAGGTGGTGAGATGTCTTTCATCCGGTATCTTCACGCAGCAGGTGGTGAGATGTCTTTCATCCGGTATCTTCACGCAGCAGGTGGTGAGATGTCTTTCATCATAGTATCTTCACCCAGCAGGTGGTGAGATGTCTTTCATCCGGTATCTTCACGCAGCAGGTGGTGAGATGTCTTTCATCCAGTGTCTTCACTAGTCACTGCAGCCATTTTTTGGAATGGTATTGTCAGCATATCAGCTCCTTTGTTGTTAAACACAATGTGCCATTCTATGGCGGCTACTGTTAGCTAGCATGAGGACAAAAATGGACGTTCTCCAGGAAAACCAGCAGTATTTAAATCTTCTCGATGGAGCATTGAGGCTCAAGGTACAGTTTGGAGTACAGTGGCATATCCCATCCCTGCATTTTCCCACCCATATCTCACGCCGGCTCCACGGTGTCTTAATGTAACCTGATTGCATTCTGACCCCAGTGCAGCTCAGTGTAAACAAGCACAGTGGTAGGGTTGGTATCTCCCGGCCTAAATGTCAACTCACAGAGCATCTTGGAGGGGTCCTCATCCAACGTGCATGTTTCTCCTGTTGGCCTTGCAGTGCTGTAATCTCTTCTCCGAGTACTTTGATTTGAGCCTCGTTAACACGTTCCTGGTTTTTCTTCATTCTGTAAAGAAATCAAAGGGCTTGAGTGGCAACTTCTTTCAAGGTAGCGTGGGAAGCCCTTAGTGGCCTTGGCTGCCCAGACTACATGCAAGGTAAGAAGAGAGCTAGCTTGCGAGCTAAGTATTATCATATAGCGAGCTATCACACTTACAGTGCCTTCAGAAAAAATTCACACCCGTTGACTTTTTTCCACATGTTGTGGAATTTAAAATAGATTACATTAAAATAGATTACATTTTTGTGTCGCTGATCTAGACACAATAACCCATAATGTCAATGTGTAACAACACTTGTTGTTTGTGTACATGGATTTTATAATGTTGTATGATTTTCCCCCAACACCACTTTCCATCAATTTGTATAGCAGAACCTCATCACAAATTGAGTCAAAGGCTTTTTTGACAAAGCATGAGAAGACTTTTCCTTTGTTTTGGTTTGTTTGTTAATTAGGGTGTGCAGGGTGAATACATGGTCTGTCGTATGATCATTTGGTAAAAAGCCAATTTGACATTTGCTCAGTACATTTCACTGAGGAAACATGAGTCTGCTGTTAATGATAATGCAGAGGATTTTCCCAAGGTTGCTGTTGACACATGTCCCATGGTAGTTATTGGGGTCGAATTTATCTCCACTTTTGTGGATTGTGGTTAGTCCTTGTGTCACGGTCGTCCTCCTCTTCATCTGAAGAGGAGAGGCGAGAAGGATCAGAGGACCAAAATGCGGTGTGGTATGTGTTCATCATGAATTTTAATGAAGCACTGAACACTGAAACACTATACAAAACAATAAACTAAATAACGATCGTGAAGCTAATGAGACCTGTGCTGAAACAAGCAATCAACATAGACAATCACCCACAAACAAACAGTGAAACCCAGGCTACCTAAGTATGATTCTCAATCAGAGACAACTAATGACACCTGCCTCTGATTGAGAACCATACTAGGCCGAAACATAGAAATCCCAAAATCATAGAAAAACAAACATAGACTGCCCACCCCAACTCATGCCCTGACCATACTAAATAATGACAAAAACAACAGAAATAAAGGTGAAGGGGAAGATGCCAGAGCTAAGGATGAGGTTAAAGAGTTTAAATTTAGCCAATTGAAATTTGTTGTCTGTATATTTGATCATTTCATTGAGGATACCATCAACACCACAGGCCTTTTTGGGTTGGAGGGTTTGTATTTTGTCCTGTAGTTCATTCAATGTAATTGGAGAATCCAGTGGGTTCTGGTCGTCTATAATAGTTGATTCTAAGATTTGTATTTGGTCATGTATGTTTTTGCTGTTTGTACTTTGTTATAGAGCCAAAAAGATTGGACAAGTGGTTTACCCATACATCTCCATTTTGGATTATTTGTGTTGTTGTTTGTTTAGTGTTTTCCAATTACCCCAGAAGTGGTTAGAGTCTATGGATTCTTCAATTACATTGAGCTGATTTCTGACATGCTGTTCCTTCTTTTTCCGTAGTGTATTTCTGTATTGTTTTAGTGATTCATAATAGTGAAGGCGTAGACTCTTTCTTCTTTCTTAGGTTTTTGCATTCTTCATCCAATCATTTGTCATTGTTGTTCATTTTCTTCAGTTTTCTGTTTGAAATTTTTGGATTTGATAGGGAAGCTGAGAGGTCAAATATACGGTTAAGATTTTCTACTGTCAAGTTTACACCTTCACTGTTACAGTGGAACGTTTTACAAAGGAAATTGTCTAAAAGGGATTGAATTTGTTGTTGCCTAATTGTTTTTTGGTAGGTTTCCACACTACTTTCCTTCCATCTATAGCATTTCTTAATGTTACTCAGTTCCTTTGGCTTTGATGCCTCATGATTGAGTATTGCTCCGTTCAAGTAGACTGTGATTTTGCTGTGATCTGATAGGGGTGTCAGTGGGCTGACTGTGAACGCTCTGAGAGACTCTGGGTTGAGATCAGTGATAAAGTAATCTATAGTACTACTGCCAAGAGATGAGCTATAGGTGTACCTACCATAGGAGTCCCCTCGAAGCCTACCATTGAGTATGTACATACCCAGCGTGCGACAGAGCTGCAGGAGTTATGACCCGTTTTTGTGCATTATGTTGTCATAGTTGTGCCTAGGGGGGCATATGCTGTCACCTCCAGGTAGGTGTTTGTCCCCCTGTGTGATTGGGGTGTCCAGTTCTTGTCCGGTTCTGGCATTTAGGTTGCCACAGACTACCACATGTCTCTGGGCCTGTAAATGATTGATTTCCCCCTCCAGAATGGAGAAGCTGTCTTCTTTAAAGTATGGGGAATCTAGTGGGGGGATATAGGTAGCACACAGGAGGACATTTTCCTCTGTTAAGATCATTTCCTTTTGAATTTCTAGACAAATGTAAAATGTTCCTGTTTTGATTACTTTAATAGAGTGAGTTAGGTCTGCTCTATACCAAATTATCATACCCCCTGAGTCCCTTCCCTGTTTCATACCTGGTAGTTTGGTGGATGGGACTACCAGCTCTCGGTAACCTAGAGGGCAACCAGTGGGTCTGTCTCCTCTATAGCAGGTTTCTTGTAGGTTGACAATGTCTGTATTTCTGATTTCTTTGATGAAGTCCAGGTTCCTGCTCTTTAGGCCAAAGGCAGATGACCTCTGACCTTGGATATTCCAGGATGAGATAGTGAAGGCTTTGTGTTCCATAAAGTGTCCAATGTTGTTGGTCATGTGGTTTGGCCTCAAGCCAGTAAGTGTGAACTGAGCCTGCTGTGCATCTGATACATTCCATTGGCTTGGGCGAGTGTAAGAGTGGGGGTCGGGCCTGTTTGCCTGCTCACGGCCTGGGCGGATGTGTGACTTCCATGTTGAGGCCCTCTTTGCGGGAGTGGGGTGCATGGAGTGGACAGGAGGAGCATAGGTCTGATCTGAGGGGGCCTAAATAGGGTGTGGGCATGGTTGACTTGGGGGAGTGTTGATTGGTTGTGGTGGGGGTATGAATGTGGCTGGTGGTGTTGTGGTCTAGATGTAGGTCCTCTCGACGTGGGTCCTCTATGTGTAGGTCCGGGGGGGGGGGGGGTCTATTGATGTGTCGCTCCTGTGTGAAATGTTGGGGCTGCGTTTGACCGCGATGTCCTTTAGGGTCCGGGCAAAGGTGGGCACTGCTGCCTTGTAGAGGTGGACCTGGTCATAGAGGCTGTTCAAGTCCAGGGTGGAGTGGTGGGCCAGGAAAACATTTGGTTTTGAGGCACAGTCACTGGAAATATTTGCGTTTACCCGCTGTATGGTAGCAGGGTGGAAGTCTTTTCGTGGTAGCAATGAATGAAGAGGTCTGGTCTGACACACTCGGGGTGGGGGTTTCTTTCTCAAGGGAGAGCTTCTCGTGCTGAGATATATCTTTGATTAGGTGAAAGTCCAGCTGAAACTGTTTGAGGTTGCCCCGTACTAATACTGTTTCAAACTTATAGAGATTTATATTAGCTGACTCAGAGTCCTCGTTGTGTAGTATCCTCTTAACAGAGGGGGAATGTGTTAAAATAGCACTGTGCCATGCCAGGGTAATGGTTTGTGTGGAAGATAAGGTTGCTTATGTTCCCATTTCTAAAATAGTCAGCAAAAAGTTTTATGATTTTCCATAAGGACCTTCATTTTGTACTCTTTTCGTGTGTTATTATTCTTTACATACAGAGGGGACTGTATTTTAATTACCTCTGAACAGCGGGTGGGTGCTTCTGTTGTGCTCAAGGGCTTTGACACCTCTCACTTGACACGTCAGTGATAAATGAAGTTGTTTCAAGCTTGGTAACCTGTATTTAGCATTCAGCCCTTATAAAGTAAAATATATCATTGTATTTTTCTTGGCTTTTGGAAATAAAATATAGCTTCAGAACAAACATTACTCTCTACTGTATAGAGCCTCTCTACTGTATATAGCCTCTCTACTGTATATAGCCTCTCTACTGTATAGAACCTCTCTACTGTATGTAGCCTCACTACTGTATATAACCTCTCTACTGTATTTAGCCTCTCTACTGTATGTAGCCTCTCTACTGTATAGAGCCTCTCTACTGTATAGAGCCTCTCTATTGTATATAATCTCTCTACTGTATATAGCCTCTCTACTGTATAGAGCCTCTCTACTGTATATAACCTCTCTACTGTATATAGCCTCTCTACTGTATATAGCCTCTCTACTGTATATAGCCCCTCTACTGTATATAATCTCTCTACTGTATATAGCCTCTCTACTGTATATAATCTCTCTACTGTATATAGCCTCTCTACTGTATAGAGCCTCTCTACTGTATATAACCTCTCTACTGTATATAACCTCTCTACTGTATAGAACCTCTCTACTGTATAGAGCCTCTCTACTGTATATAGTCTCTCTACTGTATATAACCTCTCTACTGTATAGAGCCTCTCTACTGTATATAATCTCTCTACTGTATATAGCCTCTCTACTGTATAGAGCCTCTCTACTGTATATAACCTCTCTACTGTATATAACCTCTCTACTGTATAGAACCTCTCTACTGTATATAGCCTCTCTAATGTATAGAGCCTCTCTACTGTATATAACCTCTCTACTGTATATAACCTCTCTACTGTATAGAACCTCTCTACTGTATAGAGCCTCTCTACTGTATATAACCTCTCTACTGTATATAGTCTCTCTACTGTATATAACCTCTCTACTGTATATAACCTCTCTACTGTATAGAGCCTCTCTACTGTATATAACATCTCTACTGTATATAGTCTCTCTACTGTATATAACCTCTCTACTGTATATAACCTCTCTACTGTATAGAGCCTCTCTACTGTATATAACCTCTCTACTGTATAGAGCCTCTCTACTGTATAGAGCCTCTCTACTGTATATAACCTCTCTACTGTATAGAGCCTCTCTACTGTTATTTTTCACTGTCTTGTTTACTGTTGTTTTTATTTCTTTACTTACCTACTGTTCACCTGGTTAGAGCCTGTAATTAATATTTCACTGTAAGGTGTTGTATTCGTCGCACGAGACAAATACACTTTGATTTGATTTGATTTGATATTGGTTGGGTCATAGGCTGGGTCATGTAGGGCCTATAGGTTGGGTCATGCAGGGACTATAGGTTGGGTGATGCAGGGCCTATAGGTTGGGTCATGCAGGGAGTATAGGTTGGGTGATGCAGGGACTATAGGTTGGGTCATGCAGGGCCTATAGGTTGGGTCATGCAGGGAGTATAGGTTGGGTCATGCAGGGCCTATAGGTTGGGTCATGCAGGGCCTATAGGTTGGGTCATGCAGGGCCTATAGGTTGGGTCATGCAGGGACTATAGGTTGGGTGATGCAGGGACTATAGGTTGGGTGATGCAGGGAGTATAGGTTGGGTCATGCAGGGCCTATATGTTGGGTCATGCAGGGCCTATAGGTTGGGTCATGCAGGGCCTATAGGTTGGGTCATGTAAAGGCCTATAGGTTGGGTCATGCAGGGCCTATTGGTTGGGTCATGTAAAGGCCTATAGGTTGGGTCATGTAAGGCCTATAGGTTGGGTCATGCAGAGCCTATTGGTTGGGTCATGTAAAGGCCTATAGGTTGGGTCATGTAAAGGCCTATAGGTTGGGTCATGCAGGGCCTATAGGTTGGGTCATGCAGGGAGTATAGGTTGGGTCATGCAGGGCCTATAGGTTGGGTCATGCAGGGCCTATAGGTTGAGTCAGGCAGGGCCTATAGGTTGGGTCATGTAAAGGCCTATAGGTTGGGTCATGCAGGGCCTATAGGTTGAGTCATGCAGGGCCTATAGGTTGGGTCATGTAAGGCCTATAGGTTGGGTCATGCAGGGCCTATGGGTTGGGTGATGCAGGGCCTATAGGTTGGGTCATGCAGGGCCTATAGGTTGGGTCATGCAGGGCCTATAGGTTGGGTCATGCAGGGACTATAGGTTGGGTCATGCAGGGCCTATAGGTTGGGTCATGCAGGGACTATAGGTTGGGTGATGCAGGGACTATAGGTTGGGTGATGCAGGGAGTATAGGTTGGGTCATGCAGGGCCTATAGGTTGGGTCATGCAGGGCCTATAGGTTGGGTGATGCAGGGCCTATAGGTTGGGTCATACAGGGCCTATATGTTGGGTCATGCAGGGCCTATAGGTTGGGTCATGCAGGGCCTATAGGTTGGGTCATGTAAAGGCCTATAGGTTGGGTCATGCAGGGCCTATTGGTTGGGTCATGTAAAGGCCTATAGGTTGGGTCATGTAAGGCCTATAGGTTGGGTCATGCAGAGCCTATTGGTTGGGTCATGTAAAGGCCTATAGGTTGGGTCATGTAAAGGCCTATAGGTTGGGTCATGCAGGGCCTATAGGTTGGGTCATGCAGGGAGTATAGGTTGGGTCATGCAGGGCCTATAGGTTGGGTCATGTAAAGGCCCATAGGTTGAGTCATGCAGGGCCTATAGGTTGGGTCATGCAGGGAGTATAGGTTGGGTCATGTAAAGGCCTATAGGTTGGGTCATGCAGGGCCTATAGGTTGAGTCAGGCAGGGCCTATAGGTTGGGTCATGTAAAGGCCTATAGGTTGGGTCATGCAGGGCCTATAGGTTGAGTCAGGCAGGGCCTATAGGTTGGGTCATGTAAAGGCCTATAGGTTGGGTCATGCAGGGCCTATAGGTTGAGTCATGCAGGGCCTATAGGTTGGGTCATGTAAGGCCTATAGGTTGGGTCATGCAGGGCCTATGGGTTGGGTGATGCAGGGCCTATAGGTTTTGGTGATGCAGGGCCTATAGGTTGGGTGATGCAGGGCCTATTGGTTGGGTGATGCTGGGCCTATAGGTTGGGTCATGCAGGGCCTATGGGTTGGGTGATGCAGGGCCTATAGGTTTTGGTGATGCAGGGCCTATAGGTTGGGTGATGCAGGACCTATTGGTTGGGTGATGCTGGGCCTATAGGTTGGGTCATGTAAGGCCTATAGGTTGGGTCATGTAAGGCCTATAGTTTGGGTCTTTCATGGCCTATATGTTAGACCATGCTGTGCTCCCATATGGGGCTCATCCAGCACTCATACTTCTGTAAATTAATGACATTATTAATAGCAATTTGATTGTTGTCGAAAACACAGTGTTAAATGCTTGTAAACAGCTTTGGTAGGCTGATAATAGGCTAATGGAAGGCTGATGGTAGGTCGATGAAAGGCTGATGGTTCGCTGATGGAAGGCTGATAGTAGGCTAATGAAAGGCTGATGGTGAGCTGATGGAAGGCTAATGAAAGGCTGATGGTTCGCTGATGGAAGCCTGATGGTAGGCTAATGAAAGGCTGATGGTTGGTTGATGGAAGGCTGATGGTAGGCTAATGGAAGGCTGATGGTAGGTCGATGAAAGGCTGATGGTTGGTTGATGGAAGGCTGATGGTAGGCTAATGGAAGGCTGATGGTAGGTCGATGAAAGGCTGATGGTTCGCTGATGGAAGGCTGATGGTAGGCTAATGAAAGGCTGATGGAAGGCTGATAGTAGGCTAATGAAAGGCTGATTGTGAGCTGATGGAAGGCTAATGAAAGGCTGATGGAAGCCTGATGGAAGGCTAATGAAAGGCTGATGGTTGGTTGATGGAAGGCTGATGGTAGGCTAATGGAAGGCTGATGGTAGGTCGATGAAAGGCTGATGGTTCGCTGATGGACTGATGGACTGTAATGTTATATTGATTGGTGTACTGTTGTGTTCATTGGTGTACTGGTATGTTGATTGGTGTACTGGTATGTTGATTGGTGTACTGGTATGTTGATTGGTGTACTGGTATGTTGATTGGTGTACTGGTGTGTTGATTGGTGTACTGGTATGTTGATTGGTGTACTGGTGTGTTGATTGGTGTACTGGTATGTTGATTGGTGTACTGGTATGTTGATTGGTGTACTGGTATGTTGATTGGTGTACTGGTATGTTGATTGGTGTACTGGTATGTTGATTGGTGTACTGTTGTGTTGATTGGTGTACTGGTATGTTGATTGGTGTACTGGTATGTTGATTGGTGTACTGGTATGTTGATTGTTGTACTGGTATGTTGATTGGTGTACTGGTATGTTGATTGGTGTACTGGTATGTTGATTGGTGTACTGGTATGTTGATTGTTGTACTGGTATGTTGATTGGTGTACTGGTATGTTGATTGGTGTACTGGTATGTTGATTGGTGTACTGGTATGTTGAGAGAACTAGTACACAAACATTTATCTGAACCTTTTACACCTTCTGTAAACTGTGTATGTGTCTAATAACGTGTGATTTGATTACTCACTCACTCAAGCTTGTGTTTATAACTGAACAACCTTCCTGTTCTTCCCTTCCCTTATGTGACCTAAAATATGGCCAGTGATATATCCAGACTTGTCAGTGGGAGGCGCTAAACCCTTTCAGTGGTCTATGTAGTCAGTTCAGGAAAGGTCAACACTGTGACAGGATCCACAGACTCACTACTACTTAATGAACATCCAACCAGCCAATCGAATAAATCAAATTACATGATTTATTTTTTCAAATACACTTCTCAGTCTTTTCAGTGTTCAATAACAGTTTACTGCTTCAGCAAGTTTTACCATGAGTCACTGTGGATGGTGTTGAACGAAGGTCAGACGTGTTTCACTGCCGACGCTGTGTAGAGGACAGAGACGTGACCCAACCTGGGACCACCGTGCTTCCCCTGCGCCTCCCGTCCAGCCTTCACCTCCCTGCTGTCTGCCCTGTGAGAAGAGGACTAGGAGGAGAAGAAGGCTCTCCCAGCCATGAGGGGAAACACTTCTGGATACTATGAGATGGGTCTGGGTATGGGAGGTGGAAGAGAGGGAGAGGAGAGCTGCTTGGCCTCCCTGACTTACCAGATAAGAAGGGGAGGTGGAGAAGGAGGCCTCACACCGAGACCAGTAGCGGTGGGTCAATTCACTGGGGAAGAAGCCAAGCCAGTAAAAAAAGCCATATTACAATCTACTGTATGTTGTGATAATTGTGTTGTTTGCTCTATAACCCATTGGTTCATACGCCACTGTGATATACAATAAGGCCTTGACAACAAAAAAAACAACAGTCACACAGTGTTGGAATAAATTCAACTACACATACGTTTGTTTCATCAGAAAACCTGGAGAGCAACATCTGTCTGGTGAAGTCCACAAAGCATATTTCATCTAACAAACAGTTACATGACCTGCAGCAGGGTCAAGTTAATGTTTCCAACAGTTTGCTAAACAACTACTGATTTAGGACCACTGTGTTACAGCCAAGTCAACACAAAGACAACAGGAGCCCTGCCTCCCCTTATTCCAGCACCATTTACACTGAAACAAATCAACAAAGGTATACGCTGAGTATACAGAACATTATGAATACCTGCTCTCTCCATGACATAGACTGACCAGGTGAATACAGGTGAAAGCTATGATCCCTTATTGACTTCACTTAAACCTGTTAAATCCATTTCAATCGCTGTAGAAGAAGGGGGGGAGACGGGTTAAAGAAGGGTTGTTCAGCCTTGAGACAATTGAGACATGGATTATGTTGGTGTGCCAAAAGACAACAGATTGAAGTTAATTTGAACTCAACATTAGGAAGGTGTTCCTAATGTTATACTGGTACGTCAGGTACTTTCACATTCTTAGTTGAGGAGCACTTGATTTAGCTTGTTGCCAGCACATTAGAACCAATAAACCAAAAGGGCAAACTACCCCCCCACCTCCTCCATTGCCAGTCAAGCTGCTGAATCAAACGCACCCTGCCACCCTTGATGCCAGTCAAGTTGCGGAATCAAACGCACCCTCCCTTAACCCGCTGTTCCCCGGGCGCCAAAGATGTGGATATTGATTAAGGCAGCCCCCAGCACCTCTCTGATTCAGAGGGGTTGGTTTAAATGCGGAAGACACATTTCAGTTGAACACATTCAGTTGGACAAGTAACTAGTTATCCCCCTTTCCCTTTCATGCCAGTCAAGCTGTTGAATCAAACGCACCCTCCTTCCATTCATACCAGTCAAGCTGCTGAATCAAATGCACTCCTTCACGTTAGTCAAACTTTTGCAACAAACGCACCTTCCCTCCCTTCATGCCAGTCACTCTGTTGAATCGCACCCACCCTCGCTCCCGTCATGCAAGCCAAGTTTTTGAATCAAATGTACCCTAACTACCTTCACCCAGTCAAGCTAATGAATCAAACGCATCCCTCTCCAATTATGCCAGTCAAACTGTTGAATCAAACACACCCCTCCTCCCTTCATAACGGTCAAGCTAATGAATCAAACGCATCCCTCTCCAATTATGCCAGTCAAACTGTTGAATCAAACACACCCCACCTCCCTTCATAACAGTCAAGCTGCTGAATCAAAATGCACTTTGAACTTTGGGGAAATGTGAAGGGAATGTAGGAGAATATAACACATTAGATCTGGTAAAAGATAATACAAAGAAAAAAACAACTGTTCTTTTGTATTTTTTTGTATCATCATCTTTGAAATGCAAGAGAAAGGCCAGAATGTACTATTCCAGCCGCTGCAATTTAGATTTTGTCCACTAGATGGCATCAGTGTATGTGCAAAGTTTTAGACTGATCCAATGAACCATTGTATTTCTGTTTTTGTATCGAGATTGTATCAAGACTGCCCAAATGTGCCTAATTTGTTTATTAATACATTTTCATGTTCAAAATTGTGCACTCTCCTCAAACAATAGCATGGTATTATTTCATTGTAAAAACTACTGTAAATTGGACAGTGCAGTTAGAGTAAAAATAATTGAAGCTTTCTGCCAATATCAGACATGTCTATGTCCTGGGAAATGTTCTTGTTACTTACAAGCTGCTCATGCTAATCGCATTAGCCTACGCTAGCTCAACCGTCCCGTGGAAGGGACACTGATCCCGAAGATTTTTTTTTAAATGATTACCTCATCTCTGCACCCCACACTTACAATTATCTGTAAGGCCCCTCAGTCAAGCAATGAATTTCAAACACAGATTCAAGCAAAAAGACCAGTGAGGTTTTCCAATGAGTCACAAAGAAGGTTACCTATTGGTAGATGGGTAAAAAAACAGAAAAACATGGAATATCCCTTTGAGCATGGTGAAGTTATTAATTACACTGTGGATGGTGTATCAATACACCCAATAGCAACAAAGATACAGGCGTCGTCCTTCCTCACTCATTTGCCAGAGAGGAAGGAAACCACTCAGGGATTTCACCATGAGTTTAATGGCTGTGATAAGAGGAAACTGAGGATGGATCAACAACATTGTAGTTACTCCACAATACTAACCTAAATGACAGAGTGAAAAGAAGGAAGCCTGTAACAGACTAAAAATATTCCAAAACATGCATCTTGTTTGCAACAAGTCACTAAAGTAATACTGCTAAAAAAAATGGCAAAGCAATTCACTTTTTTGTCCTGAATAAAATGTCTTATGTAATCGCTGCCAAAGGTGCTTCTACAAAGTACTGACTGAGGGGTGTGAATACTTACGTAAAGGAGATTTTTCTGTATTTAATTTCAGATACATTTGCAAAAATGTATAAAATATGTTTTCACTTTGTCATTATGGAGTACAATTGTGTGTAGATGGATGAGAAAGAAACCAAATGTAATTAATTTTGAATTCAGGCTGTAACACAAAACAAATGTAGAATACGTCAAGGGGTCTGAATACTTCCTGAAGGCACTTGTAGTGGGAATCAGACCCTTTTCCAAAGTAGTGCACTACGCAGTAAATAGGCTGCCATTTTGGAACGCATCCTCAGTCATTCTTCATTTTGATCACAGGAAGGAATTGAGCATGCACTTTACCCTACCAGGAACACGAACCATCGCCAGTAAAACACGTTAAAACACTAAGAGTTGTCGGTCAGCAGAATGGGGTTGTCTGCATCCCAAATGGCACCATGTTACCTTTAGAGTGCATTACCATAGGGCTCTAGTCAAAAAGTAGTAGCACTATATAGGCAACAGCGTGCCATTTGGAATACAGGCTTTGTCCTCTGAGTGCTCCCCAGTCACCGACCCCTAACCCCTACCCCGGTCAATAAGACAGTCAGCATTGTGTGTTTCACAGACAGACCGTTGAGGAACTGGGACTTCATTGCAACACCGACATGGTTCTATTGGCTGGGTGCTGGCATAGAGTTGGATAGAGGACACATCTTTGCATATCTGGCGCAATAGTTTCTGTGACAGCATAGGAAATGCCATTGAGGGCTATCTCAATTTGAAAGTAGTCTTCTTCTTCTACTTCTATGAGTTTATTGGTAAACCAATTGAAACGGTGCACACTGTGTGTGTTTGTTGAGGAGTATAATTCATTGGCTGATCCCTCCTGCTGACCTGGATGGAATTCTGTGATCCTAGATATCTCACTGGAGAAAGCAGCTAAGCAAGCTCCTCTCTGCCTCTCTACAATGTTGTCTGGTCCAAACAAATATGACATTGTTTGCCACTCGTAGCATTGTATAGAATAAAAGGGAAGCCAGCGAGCATTTAGACTCCCTTGATAAAACAATATTTCCAACATTAGCCAATCAGCATTGAGCTAAACTGAGTAAGCTCAACTGTAAATGGTCCTGGCCCACCAAAAAATAATGTCAGGGGAACACCAACTTGGATTTTTGCATTACACCTATCAAATTGCATTGAGAGCATACGCCATTGACAGAAACAACTGGAATTGTTTAATCTCGTTGTCCTCCGGTGGCTAGCTAGCCAGCTAGCTAAAATTGGCCCTTTCCTAAATTAGCCATGGATGGAGATAGGGATTTGGACTTGTGGTTTTACTTAGTTCTCTGTACTGCCCAATGATTATAACTGCGACTCTGATCCAACCATTAATTCACACATTGCTGTGCCCCCCTGGCCTGAGAGGATGGAAGTTCAATATGTAGTTAGATATAGAAGGCTAATGTTAACTAGCTAACGCTGAAAGAGATGTTTCTCTACCAGTAGGGTGAGTCAACATGACAGAGAGGAGGGTGGTGTTCTCTACCAGTAGGGTGAGTCAACATGACAGAGAGGAGGGTGGTGTTTCTCTACCAGCAGGGTGAGTCAACATGTTTTTCTACTTGCACAAACATGCACACACTCACACACACACACATGTGCGCACACAGAAATCAGAACCATGGACAACCACATCATATAGTTGAGTCAGCTCCTGTTTTCTTTGCAACTTTGTTCTGAATCAATAGTTGTTTAATAGTCCTAAAAGAAACATCAACTTGCTTGACCCTGCTGCAGGTTAGTTAGGGTTAGGGTTAGATATAATATGCTTAGTGGACTTCACCAGACAGAATTTGCTCTCCAGTTTTCTGATTAAACAAAACTATGGTTGAATTCATTCATCCACTCTGTCTTCTTATTGTCTCTGCCTTTCAAATCAAATCAAACTTTATTGTAACGGTTTTCTTCCGCTGAAGGAGAGGAGGACCAAAATGCAGCGTGGTTAGAGTTCAACATGTTTAATCAAGACACGAGAACACTACAAAATACCAAAACAACAACCGTGAAAACCGAAACAGTCCTATCTGGTACAAAGACAGAAGACAACCAACCACAAAGTACCCACAGAATATGGCTGCCTAAATATGGTTCCCAATCAGAGACAATGATAGACAGCTGCCTCTAATTGAGAACCAATCTAGGCAACTATAGACATACAAACTACCTAGAAAGGAAACAGCCCCATAAACATACAAAACCTCTAGACCAGAGAAAACACATAAATCCCCCCTCGTCACACCCTGACCTAACCAAAATAATAAAGAAAACAAAGATAACTAAGGCCAGGGCGTGACATTTGTCACATGCGCCGAATACAACCGTGATACTGACCAGCCCTTAACCAACAATGCAGGTCAAGAAAGAGTTAAGAAAATATTTACCAAATAAACTAAAGTAAAAAATAATAAAAAGTAACACAATAAAATAACAACAACGAGGCTTTATACAGTACTTTATACCGGTAATAAGTCAATGTGGAGGCTCTATACAGGGGGCACCGGTAATAAGTCAATGTGGAGGCTCTATACAGGGGGCACCGGTAATAAGTCAATGTGGAGGCTCTATACAGGGGGCACCGGTAATAAGTCAATGTGGAGGCTCTATACAGGGGGCACCGGTAATAAGTCAATGTGGAGGCTATATACAGGGGCACCGGTAATAAGTCAATGTGAGGCTATATACAGGGGGTACCGGTAATAAGTCAATGTGAGGCTATATACAGGGGGCACCGGTAATAAGTCAATGTGAGGCTATATACAGGGGGCACCGGTACAGAGTCAATGTGGAGGCTATATACAGGGAGTACCGGTAATAAGTCCATGTGAGGCTATATACAGGGGGTACCGGTAATAAGTCAATGTGAGGCTATATACAGGGGGCACCGGTAATAAGTCAATGTGGAGGCTATATACAGGGTGTTACGGTACAGAGTCAATGTGGAGGCTATATACAGGGGGCACCGGTACAGAGTCAATGTGGAGGCTATATACAGGGGGTACCGGTACAGAGTCAATGTGGAGGCTATATACAGGGGGTACCAGTACAGAGTCAATGTGGAGGCTATATACAGGGTGTTATGGTACAGAGTCAATGTGGAGGCTATATACAGGGTGTTACGGTACAGATTCAATGTGGAGGCTATATACAGGGGGTACCAGTACAGAGTCAATGTGGAGCCTATATACAGGGGGTACCAGTACAGAGTCAATGTGGAGGCTATATACAGGGGGTACCAGTACAGAGTCAATGTGGAGGCTATATACAGGGGCACCGGTAATAAGTCAATGTGAGGGGGTACAGGTTAGTTGAGTAGGTGGGGGTAAAGTGACTATGCATAGATAACAAACAGCAAGTAGCAGCAGTGTGTGTGTGTGTGTGTGTGTGTGTGTGGTCCATTTGGTTAATTGTTCAGCAGTCTTATGGCTTGGGGATAGAAGCTGTTAAGGATCCTTTTGGTCCTAGACTCCGATCAAAAGGTAGCAGAGAGAACAGTCTACGACTTGGGTAACTAGTATATACAGTACCAGTAAAACAATGTGGACACTCCTACTCATTCAAGTGTATTTCTTTATTTTTTCTCTTTTCTACATAGTAGAATAATAGTGAAGATCAAAACTATGAAATAACACATATGGAATCATGTTGTAACCAAAAAATTGTTAAACAAATCCAAACATATTTGATATTTGAGATTCTTCAAATAGACACCCTTTGCCTTGATGACAGCTTTGCAAACTCTTGGCATTCTCTCAACCAGCTTCCCCTGGAATGCTTTTCCAACCGTCTTGAAGTAGTTCCCACATATGCTGAGCACTTGTTGGATGATTTTCGTTCACTTTGCGGTCCAACTCATCCCAAACCATCTCAATTGGTTTGAGGTCGAGTGATTATGGAGGCCAGGTCATCTGATGCAGCACTCCATCACACTCCTTATTTGTCAAATATCCCTTACAAAGCCTGGAGGTATGTTTTGGGATTGTTCTGTTGAAAAACAATTTATTATCCCTCTAAGCTCAGACCAGATGGGATAGTGTATCGCTGCAGAATGTTGTGGTAGCCATGCTGGTTGTGTGCTTTGCATTCTAAATACATCACTGACAGTGCCACCAGAAAAGCACCCCCGCCCCATCACACCTCCTCCATGCTTCACGGTGGGAAACACACAAATCAAATCAAATCAAATCAAATGTTATTGGTCACATGCACGTGATTAGCAGATGTATTGGTCACATACACGTGATTAGCAGATGTTATTGGTCACATACACGTGATTAGCAGATGTTATTGGTCACATACACGTGATTAGCAGATGTTATTGGTCACATACACGTGATTAGCAGATGTTATTGGTCACATACACGTGATTAGCAGATGTTATTGGACACATACACGTGATTAGCAGATGTTATTGCGGGTGTAGTGAAATGCTTGTGCTTCTAGCTCTGACGGTGCAGTAATAACCAACAAGTAATATCTAACAAATTACACAACATATACCCAACACACACATCTAAGTAGGAGGGAATTAAGACTATATACATTTGGACGAGCGATGTCAGAGCGGAACGGACTAAGATACAGTAGAATAGGATAGAATACAGTATATATACATATGAGATGAGTAATGCTAGATATGTCAACATTATTAAAGTGACTAGTGATACATTCCTTAAAGTGGCCAGTGATTTCTTGTCTATGCCTATAGGCAGCAGCCTCTAATGTGCTAGTGATGGCTATTTAACATTCTGATGGCCTTGAGATAGAAGCTGTTTTTCAATCTCTCAGTCCCAGCTTTGATGCACCTGTACTGACCTTGCCTTCTGGATGATAGCGGGGTGAACAGGCAGTGGCTTGTCCTTGATGTCCTTGATGATCTTTTTGGCCTTCCTGTAACATCGTGTGCTGTAGGTGTCCTGGAGGGCTGGTAGTTTTCCCTCGGTAATGCATTGGGCAGACAGCACCACCCTCTGGAGAGCTTTGCGGTTGCGGGCGGTGCAGTTGCCGTACCAGACGATGATACAGTCCAAGAGGATGCTTTCAATTATGCGCCTGTAGACGTTTCTGAGGGTTTTAGGTGACAAGCCATATTTCTTCAGCCTCCTGAGGTTGAAGAGGCTCTGTTGCGCCTTCTTCACCACACTGTCTGTGTGCGTGGTCCATTTCAGTTTGTCAGTGATGTGAACGCCAAGGAACTTGAAGCTTTCCACCTTCTCCACTGCGGTCCTGTCGATGTAGATGGTGGATTGCACCCTCTGCTGTTTCCTGAAGTCCACAATCATCTCCTTTGTTTTGTTGACATTGAGTGAGAGGTTATTTTCCTGACACCACACTCCGAGGGTCCTCACCTCCTCCCTGTAGGCTGTCTCGCCGTTGTTGGTATTCAAGCCTACCACTGTTGTGTCATCTGCAAACTTGATGATTGAGTTGGAAGCGTGCATGGCCACGCAGTCATGGTTGAACAGTTAGTACAGGAGGGAGCACGCACCCATGTGGGGTCCCAGTGTTGAGGATCAGCGAAGTGGAGATGTTGTTTCCTACCTTCACCACCTGGGGCAGCCTGTCAGAAAGTTCAGGACCCAATTGCACAAGGGCGGGGTTGAGAACCAGGTTCTCAAGCTTAATGATAAGCTTGGAGGGTACTATGGTGTTGAATTCTGAGCTATAGTCAATGAACAGCATTATTACATAGGTATTCCTCTTGTCCAGATGGGATAGGGCAGTGATCGCATCATCTGTGGATCTATTGGGGCGGTAAGCAAATTGAAGTGGGTCTAGGGTGGCAGGTAAAGCAGAAGTGATATGATCCTTAACTAGTCTCTCAAAGCACTTCATGATGACAGAGGTGAGTGGTACGGGGCGATAGTCATTAAGTTCAGTTACCTTAAACTTATTGGGTACAGGAACAATGGTGCCAATCTTGAAGCATGTGGGGACAGCAGACTGGGATAGGGAGAGATTGAGTATGCCGTAAACACACCAGCCAGCTGGTCTGTGCATGCTCAGAGGACGCGTCTAGGCCGGAAGCCTTGCGAGGGTTAACACTTTTAAATGTTTGACTCACGTCGGAGAAGGAGATTCCACAGGTAGGTCCTAGGTAGCGGGCCGCATCGGTGGCATTATGCTATCCTCAAAGCTTGCGAAGAATGTGTTTAGCCTGCCCGGAAGCAAGACGTCGGTCTTGGCGGCGTGGCTGGTTTTCCTTTTGAAGTCTATGATTGTCTGTAGTCCCTGCCACATACGTCTCATGTCTAAGCCGTTGAATTGTGACTCCACTTTATCTCTATACTGACGTTTAGCTTGTTTGATTGGCTTGCGGAGTGAATAACTACACTGTTTATATTACGCCATATTACCAGTTGCCTTGCCACGGTTAAATGCAGTGGTTCCGCAATTTCAGTTTTGCGCGAATGCTACCATCTATCCACGGTTTCTGGTTAAGGTAGGTTTTTTTTCTTCGAGATTGGTGTCCCTTCTACGGGACGGTTGAGCTAACGTAGGCTAATGCGATTAACATGAGGTTGTAAGTAACAAGAACATTTCCCAGGATATAGACATATCAGATATTGGCAGAAATCTTAAATTCTTGTTAATCTAACTACACTGTCCAATTTACAGTAGCTATTACATTACATGAAAGCTATTAATAAACTAATTAGGCAGATTTGGGCAGTCTGGAGACAACATTTTGAACAGAAATGCAATTGGATCAGTCAAAAACTTTTGAGTGGCAAAAATCTAAATTGCAGCTGGGCTGGAATAGTATATTATGGACTTTCTCTTGCATTTGAAAAATGAACGGTTTGTATTTTCTATGTATTATCTTTAACCAGATCTAATGTGTTATATTCTCCTACATTAATTTCACATTTCCACAAACTTCAAAGTGTTTCCTTTCAAATGGTACCAAGAATATGCATATCCTTGCTTCAGGGCCTGAGCTACACGCAGTTATATTTGGGTATGTCATTAAAGGTGAAAATTGAAAAAAAAGGGCTAATCCTTAAGATTTAATAGTCCCAGTGGGTACTACATCTCCTATACACTTCCTTATAAAAACTCAGTCACCGTATCCGTGTATGCGTCTAGATTATTTTCGCGAACTACCTGGGATTATATCCCAGTCCACGTGATCAAAACAATCCTGAAGCTTTTATTCCGATTGGTCAGACCAGCGTTGAATAGTAAGAAGCACGGGCACTTCCTGTTTGAGTTTCTGCCTATAGGATGGGAGGAGCAAGATGAAATCGTGGTCAGATTTGCCAAAAGAAGGGCGGGCAAATCTATCCACAAGGCTACCTGCTACCCCAGGATATGTGGTTTCCAGTTTGCATAAAGTCCAGTGAAGTTCTTTGAGGGCCGTAGAGGTTTTGGCTTTGAGGTGGGATGTAAACGGCTGTGGCGATAATGGAGGAGAATTCTCTTGGGAGATAATATGGTTGGCATTTAATTGTGAAGTATTCTTGGTCGGGTGAACAAAATGACTTGAGTTCCT
Source organism: Oncorhynchus clarkii lewisi (assembly GCF_045791955.1). NCBI lineage: Eukaryota > Metazoa > Chordata > Actinopteri > Salmoniformes > Salmonidae > Oncorhynchus > Oncorhynchus clarkii. The sequence goes on from NC_092163.1 coordinate 83,643,869, forward strand.
GTATGTTCCTAGAATTGCACCATGAGTCGTTAATCATGAAACACACCCCTCCACCCCTTCTCACTGAGATATTTTTATTCCTGTCTGAGCGATGCACTGAGAATCCTGCTGGCTTTACCGACTCCGACAGAGTATCCCGTGAAACAAAGTATGTTACAGGCCCCGATGTCTCTCTGGAAAGAAATCCTTGCTCTGAGCTCATCAACTTTGTTATCCAAAGACTGAACATTAGAGAGTAATATACTCGAAGTCAAACCAGCAGGCCGCCTCGAGACAGGCGAGAGTTCATAAACCAGGTCAGAGTCCAAACAGTACCAGGGGACAGGCAGGCTCGAGGTCAGGACAGGCAGAGTGGTCAGGCAGGCGGGTTTGGCGTCAGGACAGGCAGGGCTAGGAAAAAACAGAGACTGGGAAAAATAGGAGCTAGGAGAAACGCTGGTTGACAAACTGGCACAGAGAGACAGGAAACACAGGGATAGATACACTGGCACAGAGAGACAGGAAACACGGGGATAAATACACTGGCACAGAGAGACAGGAAACACAGGGATAAATACACTGGTACAGAGAGACAGGAAACACAGGGATAAATACACTGGCACAGAGATACAGGAAACACAGGGATAAATACACTGGCACAGAAAGACAGGAAACATAAGGATAAATACATCGGGGATAATAAGCGACACCTGGAGGGGGGTGGAGACAAGATCACAGCGTGACAATTCCTGGTCGTAATGCTGGTAGTTCTGGTGAGTTACCGCCGCTCTAATATCCAATAGTTCTTCCCGGCTGTATGTAATGACACAAAACATTTCCTGAGCTGATATTGTAAAAAATAGTACATAAAAAAACGAAATACTGCAAAGTTTCCTGCAAAGACACGGCAGATGGAACCAAAAATCTCAAATTTGGCCTCATCAGACCAGAGGACAGATTTTCACTGCTCTAATGTCCATTGCTCATGTTTCTTGGCCCAAGCAATTCTCTTCTTCTTAATAGTGTCCTTTAGTAGTTGTTTCTTTGCAGAAATTCAACCATGAAGGTTTGATTTACGATGTGATTCCATATGTATTATTTCCTAGTTTTGATGTCTTCACTATTATTCTACAATGTAGACTATAGTAAAAATAAAGAAAAACCCTTGAATGAGTAGGTGTGTCCAAACATTTGACTGGTTGATAGGAAGTCCCACTCAGTTGACTATTTCAAAATGGTAGACGTTCTCAATAGCACTGCCCATGTTAAAACAGGTTTTGTGGCCAAGTGCTCCCTCTATCCAACTCTATAGTTTCTTTAGCTCCCTCTATCCAACTCTATAGTTTCTTTCGTAAAGGACTTAAAGGGACTTCACATTATAATGTTTTCACTGCTTCTGTTATTCAGTTTATACACTGAGTGTACAAAACATTATGAACACCTGCTCTTTCCATGGACACAGACTGGCCAGGTGAATCCAGGTGAAAGCTATGATTCCTTATTGATGTCACTTGTTACATCCACTTCAATCCCTGTAGAAGAAGGGGAGGAGACGGGTTAAAGAATGATTGTTCAGCCTTGAGACAATTGAGACATGGATTGTGTATATGTGCCCTTTAGAGGGTAAATGTACAAGATCAAATATTTAATACTTAATATTAATAAAATGCAATATTAGGAAGGTGTTCTTAATGTTTTGTACTTTCAGTGTATATGAAACAACTAAATACATTAATGAATGTGTTGGAAACAAAGATCTTAACAAATTATTTAATGTTGCTTAATGTAAAATGCTAAATAAAATGCTAAATAGCATACATCCATATTATATATTGTGATGTTGTTTTAAAAGTCCCTGGAATGTCTGTCAGCAGGGTAGAAACAACAGGAAGTGTGTACCGCTGCAGCCTTGCATGGAGGCCTGGGGGAGCAGAGAGGGAGCAGAGAGAGAGCAGAGAGGGAGCAGAGAGGGAACAGAGAGGGAGGAGAGAGGGAACAGAGAGGGAGCAGAGAGGGGGCAGAGAGAGAGCAGAGAGGAGGGAGCAGAGAGGGCAGAGAGGGAGCAGAGAGGGAACAGAGAGGAGGGAGCAGAGAGGGCAGAGAGGGAGCAGAGAGGGAGCAGAGAGGGAGCAGAGAGGGAACAGAGAGAGAGCAGAGAGGGAGCAGAGAGGGAACAGAGAGAGAGCAGAGATAGAGCATAGAGGGAGTAGAGAGGGAGGAGAGATGGGGCAGAGAGAGAGCAGAGAAGGCAGAGAGGGAACAGAGAGGAGGGAGAGAGGGAGGAGAGAGGGAGCAGAGAGGGGGCAGAGAGGGAACAGAGAGGGAACAGAGATGGAGCAGAGAGCGAACAGAGATGGGGTAGAGAGGGAACAGAGAGGGAACAGAGGTACTGTTGGAACTGACCTTATTACTTCCTCGTATTGCTCTGTTCTGGTGAACTGTGCCTTTATTTTTAAATTTTACCTTTATTTAACTAGGCAAGTCAGTTAAGAACAAATTCTTATTTTCAATGAGGGCCTAGGAACAGTGGGTTAACTGCCTGTTCAGGGGCAGAATGACAGATTTGTACCTTGTCAGCTCAGGGGTTTGAACTTGCAACCTTCCAGTTACTAGTCTAAAGCTCTAACCACTAGGCTACCCTGCAGATCTAGAGGAGAGAGAAAGGGGGAGAGTGGGGGGGATTGGGAGAGAGGGGGAGAAAGAAAGGGAGAGAGAGAAAGGGAGAGAGAGAAAGGGGGAGAGAGAAAGGGGGAGAGAGAGAAAGGGAGAGAGAGAAAGTGAGAGAGAGAAAGGGGAGATAGAGAGAGGGGGAGAGAGAAAGGGAGATAGAGTGGGGTAGAGAGAAAGGGAGAGAGAGAAAGGGGGAGAGAGAAAGGGAGAGAGAGAAAGGGAGAGAGAGAAAAGTGGAGAGAGAAAGGGAGAGAGATAAAGGGGGAGAGAGAAAGGGAGAGAGATAAAGGGGGGAGAGAAAGGGAGAAAGAGAGGGGGAGAGATAAAGGGAGAGAGAAAGGGGGAGAGAGTGAAAGGGGGAGAGAGAAAGGGAGAGAGAGAAAGGGGGAGAGAGAGAAAGGGGGAGAGAGAAAAGGGGAGAGAGAGGGGGGAGAGAGAAAGGGAGAGAGAGGGGGGAGAGAAAGGAAGAGAGAGAGGGGGGAGAAAGGGAGAGAGAGAAAGGGGGAGAGAGGGGGAAAGAGAGGGGGGGAAAGAGAGAAAGGGAGAGGGAGAAAGGCTGAGAGAGAAAGGGGGAGAGTGGGGGGGTTGAGAGAGTGGGGGAGAAAGAAAGGGAAAGAGAGATAAAGGGAGAGAGAGAAAGGGGTAGATTGAAAGGGGGAGAGTGGGGGGATTGAGCGAGAGGGGGAGAAAGAAAGGGAGAGAGAGAAAGGGAGAGAGAGAAAGGGGGAGAGAGAAAGGGGGAGAGAGAAAGGGAGAGAGAGAGGGAGAGAGAGAAAGGGGGAGAGAGAAAGGGGGAGAGAGAAAGGGGGAGAGAGAGAAAGGGAGAGAGAGAAAGGGGGAGAGAGAAAGGGGGAGAGAGAAAGGGAGAGAGAGAAAGGGAGAGAGAGAAAGGGGGAGAGAGAAAGGGAGAGAGAGAAAGGGGGAGAGAGGGGGGAGAGAGAAAGGGGGAGAGTGGGGGGGATTGAGAGAGAGGGAGCTGACAGGCGTGATTCCCAACACTAAAGGGCATGACTCTGGCCTGCAGGCTTAGTGCACTACTCACCCTCCCTCTAGTACAGGACAGAGTGCTGCTGATGTCGGCAGCATGGGAAGGTGGGAGGGACAGCCCAGCTCCTCCTCACCCCCAGGCCTCAGGACAGACGGGCGGAAGGGACTATCCATCCAATCTTGTTGAGTCAGGGAATATCAGACGTTTCTAGTGCAACGTGTACTGGGATTAAATAAATTTAGCCTGCAGGTCAGAGTAATGCCCTTTATTGTTGGGAATCATACCTTTCAGCCCCCCCCCCCTCTCTCTCTCTCTTTCTCTCTCCGTCTGTCTTTTACCTATCCAGTAACATCGTATTTCTGTTGCTCAGACATAAAACTTTTCAAAAATATTTCCAAGGAACTGAATATCTGCTAGCATTACCTACAGCATTACCTACAGCATTACCTACAGCATTACCTACAGCATTACCTACAGCATTACCTACAGCATTACCTACAGCATTACCCATAGCATTACCTACAGCATTACCCATAGCATTACCTACAGCATTACCTACAGCATTACCTACAGCATTACCTACAGCATTACCTACAGCATTACCTACAGCATTACCCATAGCATTACCTACAGCATTACCCATAGCATTACCTACAGCATTACCTACAGCATTACCTACAGCATTACCTACAGCATTACCCATAGCATTACCTACAGCATTACCTACAGCATTACCTACAGCATTACCTACAGCATTACCCATAGCATTACCTACAGCATTACCTACAGCATTACCTACAACATTGCCCACAGCATTACCTACAGCATTACCTACAGCATTACCTACAGCATTACCTACAAACTGGTGTTTTTCAGCCAGGACAGCTCCAGGGGACATAAGGGAACTTCATTTGGACCAAATTCACTTTCTATTGTATCTATTGTGTCTGTTTTAATCCTGGTTATTATCTCATCCTGGTTTCTGACAGTCTGGTTATTATCTCATCCTGGTTTCTGATGATCTGGTTATTATCTCATCCTGGTTTCTGATGATCTGGTTATTATCTCATCCTGGTTTCTGATAGTCTGGTTATTATCTCATCCCGGTTTCTGATGATCTGGTTATTATCTCATCCTGGTTTCTGATAGTCTGGTTATTATCTCATCCTGGTTTCTGATGATCTGGTTATTATCTCATCCTGGTTTCTGATAGTCTGGTTATTATCTCATCCTGGTTTCTGATAGTCTGGTTATTATCTCATCCTGGTTTCTGATAGCCTGGTTATTATCTCATCCTGGTTTCTGATAGTCTGGTTTTTATCTCATCCTGGTTTCTGATAGTCTGGTTTTTATCTCATCCTGGTTTCTGATAGTCTGGTTATTATCTCATCCTGGTGTCTGATAGTCTGGTTATTATCTAATCCTGGTTTCTGATAGTCTGGTTATTATCTCATACTGGTTTCTGATAGTCTGGTTATTATCTCACCCTGGTTTCTGATAGTCTGGTTATTATCTAATCCTGGTTTCTGATAGTCTGGTTATTATCTCATACTGGTTTCTGATAGTCTGGTTATTATCTCACCCTGGTTTCTGATAGTCTCGTTATTATCTCATCCTGGTTTATGATAGTCTGGTTATTATCTCATCCTGGTTTCTGATAGTCTGGTTATTATCTCATCCTGGTTTCTGGTGATCTGGTTATTTTCTCATCCTGGTTTCTCATAATCTGGTTATTATCTCATCCTGGTTTCTGATAGTCTGGTTATTATCTCATCCTGGTTTCTGATAGTCTGGTTATTATCTCATCCTGGTTTCTGATAATCTGGTTATTATCTCATCCTGGTTTCTGATAGTCTGGTTATTATCTTATCCTGGTTTCTGATAACCTGGTTATTATCTCATCCTGGTTTCTGATAGTCTGGTTATTATCTCATCCTGGTTTCTGATAGTCTGGTTATTATCTCATCCTGGGCTTCTGATGATCTAATAAAATGTTATTGGTCGCTTACACATATTTTGCAGATATTATCGCGGGTGTGTCGACGTGCTGATGTTTATACTTATGCCTATGACTTGTCCTTTACTTAAAGCACAGAGTAGAGTCCCGGTTTGAAGCCTTTCACCCCATTTAAATACAGTCACCTTCCTTTCCTTTAACATGTTGGTCTGAACCATGGCTGCATCCCAAATTACACCCTATTACCTTCATAGGGCACTATATATTACACCCTATTACCTTCATAGGGCACTATATATTACACCCTATTACCTTCATAGGGCACTATATATTACACCCTATTACCTTCATAGGGCACTATATATTACACCCTATTCCCTTCATAGGGCACTATATATTACACCCTATTACCTTCATAGGGCACTATATATTACACCCTATTACCTTCATAGGGCACTATATATTACACCCTAGTCCCTATGGTGCACTATACTGGCCATATGGAGGCTCCTGGTCCAAATGGATGTTTTACATAGAGAATAGTGTGTATGTGCGTACGAAAGCGACCATGTCTCTCAGTATGGGAGGAGAGTGGAAGCCCAGTCGACCGGTCCTGACCTTACTGTCCACAGAGAAACACGCTGTGCTGTCTCATCATCATGTGCTCCAGTCATTTCCTCTTATTGTCTTCTCTGCTAACGCCAAGCTTCAGACAAACTGTTCAGGGAAGACAAGAAGAGGGAAGGAAAGGGGACTTTATTAGGGTGAAAGGCTTAGTACTCTACTCTCAATTTGCATCCCAAATCACACCCTATTTCCATTATAGGGCACTACTTTGTTACACTATATAGTGCCCTATGAAGGGAATAGGGTGTAGTATATAGTGCCCTATGAAGGTAATAGGGTGTAATATATAGTGCCCTATGAAGGGAATAGGGTGTAATATATAGTGCCCTATGAAGGGATAAGGGTGTAATATATAGTGCCCTATGAAGGGAATAGGGTGTAATATATAGTGCCCTATGAAGGGAATAGGGTCCATTTGGACCAGGAGCCTCCGCATGGCCAGTATATTGTGAGAATGCTGTTCATCGACTACAGCTCTGCATTTAACACCATAGTACCCTCCAAACTCCATAGTACCCTCAAACTCGTCATCAAGCTCAAGACCCTGGGTCTCGACCCCGCTCTGTGCAACTGGGTACTGGACTTCCTGACGGGCCGCCCCCAGGGGGTGAGGGTAGGTAACAACATCTCCACTCCGCTGATCCTCAACACTGGGTCCCCACAAGGGTGCGTTCTGAGCCCTCTCCTGTACTCCCTGTTCACCCACGACTGCGTGGCCATGCATTCCTCCAACTCAATCATCAAGTTTGCAGACGACACTACAGTGGTAGGCTTGATTACCAACAACGACGAGACGGCCTACAGGGAGGAGGTGAGGGCCCTCGGAGTGTGGTGTCAGGAAAATAACCTCACACTCAACGTCAACAAAACTAAAGAGATGATTGTGGACTTCAGGAAACAGCAGAGGGAGCACCCCCATATCCACATCGATGGGACAGTAGTGGAGAGGGTAGCAAGTTTTAAGTTCCTCGGTGTACACATCACAGACAAACTGAATTGGTCCACCCACACAGACAGCATCGTAAAGAAGGTGCAGCAGCGCCTCTTCAACCTCAGGAGGCTGAAGAAATTTGGCTTGTCACCACAAGCACTCACAAACTTCTACAGATGCACAATCGAGAGCATCCTGTCGGGCTGTATCACCACCTGGTACGGCAACTGCTCCGCCCACAACCGTAAGGCTCTCCAGAGGGTAGTGAGGTCCGCACAACGCATCACCGGGCGCAAACTACCTGCCCTCCAGGACACCTACACCACCCGATGTCACAGGAAGGCCAAAAAGATCATCAAGGACAACAACCACCCGAGCCACTGCCTGTTCACCCCGCTATCATCCAGAAGGCGAGGTCAGTACAGGTGCATCAAAGCTGGGACCGAGAGACTCAAAAACAGCTTCTATCTCAAGGCCATCCGACTGTTAAACAGCCATCACTAACATTGAGTGGCTGCTGCCAACACATTGACTCAACTCCAGCCACTTTAATAATGGGAATTGATGGAAATTGATGTAAAATATATCACTAGCCACTTTAAACAATGCTACCTAATATAATGTTTACATACCCTACATTATTCATCTCATACGTATTTGTATATACTGTACTCTATATCATCTACTGCATCTTTATGTAATACATGTATCACTAGCCACTTTAACTATGCCACTTTGTTTACATACTCATCTCATATGTATATACTGTACTCGATACCATCTACTGCATCCTGCCTATGCCGTTCTGTACCATCACTCATTCATATATCTTTATGTACATATTCTTTATCCCTTTACACTTGTGTGTATAAGGTAGTAGTTTTGGAATTGTTAGCTAGATTACTTGTTGGTTATTACTGCATTGTCGGAACTAGAAGCACAAGCATTTCGCTACACTCGCATTAACATCTGCTAACCATGTGTATGTGACAAATAAAATTTGATTTGATCTGATCTGATCTGATCTGATTTGAATTATTGCACCATAGGGAATAGGGCACATTTGAGACAAATCCTAATAGTGAGTTAGTTATTTTTCAGTTAAACGCATCATTGAGGGCCTATCCACACGCACACACAGACACACAGTTAAAGACACAGACACAGACACACAGACACACAGACACACAGACACAGACACAGACACAGACACAGACACACAGACACAGATAAAGACACAGACACAGACACACAGACACACAGACACAGACACAGACACAGACACAGACACAGACACACAGACACACAGACACAAACACACAGATACAGACACAGACACACAGATACAGACACACAGACACACAGATACAGACACACAGACACAGACACACATACACAGACACAGGCACCCAGATACAGACACGCAGACACACAGAGACAGACACAACGAGACAGACACACAGGCACACAGACACAGACACAGGCACAGACACACAGTTACACAGACACACAGACAGACACAGACACAGACACAGGCACATACACACAGACACACAGATACAGACACAGACACACAGATACAGACACAGATACCCAGACACCCAGATACCCAGATACCCAGAGACCCAGAGACCCAGAGACCCAGATACCCAGAGACCCAGACACCCAGATACCCAGAGACCCAGATACCCAGAGACCCAGAGACCCAGACACCCAGACACCCAGAGACCCAGACACCCAGAGACCCAGACACCCAGATACCCAGAGACCCAGACACCCAGAGACCCAGACACCCAGATAGCCAGAGACCCAGATACCCAGATACCCAGAGACCCAGATACCCAGAGACCCAGACACCCAGAGACCCAGACACCCAGATACCCAGAGATCCAGACACCCAGATACCCAGGTGATCTGACCATTACTCCGTAATAGTAACATAGTTATTTTGCTGTAAATAGAGAGGGGTGCCAGTATAAAGGTATAGTGAGACCTCAAGATGTGTAGCACTCTGATATTAAACAAGGAATATGTTTACATGCACAGTAATACATCGATGTTAAACTGATCATGGCAGTAGGCAGATTACGTAACAGTCATGTAAACACCTTATTCTGCTTAACTTATTCGGCGTCAGGTCAAAATCAAAGTAGGCATACGCCGATAAAAGAGTCGTTTTTTCAAATGATTAGGACATGTGAAGACCTTAATCGGCATTCCAGCTGTGTACTTGATCTGTGCTAGCATCAGCCAAGCTAGCCTCCCTCTTTAGCGCAAGTGAAGTGAGTTTGGGACAACAATGTAATGCTTTTTAGAAGACGTTTTCACAAACAAACTTTATATGTCGGAACTCAGAGTAAAATATGTCATGAATCAATGTCCCTGGCTTATATTCTTATCATCGGCCTTACGGTACTGAAGTCACAGTGTCCCTGGTTAATATTCTTATCATCGGCCTTACGGTACTGAAGTCACAGTGTCCCTGGTTAATATTCTTATCATCGGCCTTACGGTACTGAAGTCACAGTGTCCCTGGTTAATATTCTTATCATCGGCCTTACGGTACTGAAGTCACAGTGTCCCTGGTTAATATTCTTATCATCGGCCTTACGGTACTGAAGTCACAGTGTCCCTGGTTAATATTCTTATCATCGGCCTTACGGTACTGAAGTCACAGTGTCCCTGGTTAATATTCTTATCATCGGCCTTACGGTACTGAAGTCACAGTGTCCCTGGTTAATATTCTTATCATCGGCCTTACGGTACTGAAGTCACAGTGTCCCTGGTTAATATTCTTATGATCGTTTTGTTGTTAAACGGATGATTACTCTGTAATAGCGAATACCTTATTCTGTTATTAAATGGTGCAAAGCGCCAGTCCAGCGAGCTGAGTTGGGAGGGAGGATATCCGCTCCATCATGGAGTCTATTCAGGAGGGGAAATCCTCCGACCTTCCTGTCAGGAACCTATATTTCTCTCACACTCTCCTCTCTCTACTGAAACTCCTCTCTCTACTGAAACTACTGAAACTCTTCTATCTACTGAAACTCCTCTCTCTACTGAAACTCCTCTCTCTACTGAAACTCCTGAAACTCCTCTCTCTACTGAAACTCCTCTCTCTACTGAAACTACTGAAACTCCTCTCTCTACTGAAACTACTGAAAGTCATCTCTCTACTGAAACTACTGAAACTCCTCTCTCTACTGAAACTACTGAAACTCCTCTCTCTACTGAAACTACTGAAACTCTTCTCTCTACTGAAACTACTGAAACTCCTCTCTACTGAAACTCCTCTCTACTGAAACTCCTGAAACTCCTCTCTCTACTGAAACTCCTCTCTCTACTGAAACTACTGAAACTCCTCTCTCTACTGAAACTACTGAAAGTCATCTCTCTACTGAAACTACTGAAACTCCTCTCTCTACTGAAACTACTGAAACTCCTCTCTCTACTGAAACTACTGAAACTACTCTCTACTGAAACTACTGAAACTCCTCTCTACTGAAACTCCTCTCTCTACTGAAACTACTGCAACTCCTCTCTCTACTGAAACTCCTCTCTCTACTGAAACTACTGAAACTCCTCTCTCTACTGAAACTCCTCTCTCTACTGAAACTACGGAAACTCCTCTCTCTACTGAAACTACTGAAACTCCTCTCTACTGAAACTCCTCTCTCTACTGAGACTACTGAAACTCCTCTCTCTACTGAAACTCCTCTCTCTACTGAAACTACTGAAACTCCTCTTTACTGAAACTACTGAAACTCCTCTCTCTACTGAAACTACTGAAACTCCTTTTTACTGAAACTACTGAAACTCCTCTCTACTGAAACTACTGAAACTCCTCTCTACTGAAACTCCTATTTACTGAAACTACTTAAACTCCTCTCTCTACTGAAACTACTGAAACTCCTCTCTACTGAAACTACTGAAACTCCTCTCTCTACTGAAACTTCTGAAACTCCTTTTTACTGAAACTACTGAAACTCCTCTCTACTGAAGCTCCTCTAGCGAATCCTCTTCTCTTTTCGGTGGGGTTTGGAATAAAGCGGAAGACATACATTTCTGTTGAACATCCGTGTCCATTGGACAATATGCTAATCTACTCATATCTTCTTCGTCTCTCTACTGAAACTCCTCTCTCTACTGAAACTCCTCTCTCTACTGAAACTCCTGAAACTCCTCTTTACTGAAACTCTTCTCTCTACTGAAACTCCTCTCTCTACTGAAACTCCTCTCTCTACTGAAACTACTGAAACTCCTCTCTACTGAAACTACTGAAACTCCTCTCTACTGAAACTCCTCTTTACTGAAACTACTTAAACTCCTCTCTCTACTGAAACTACTGAAACTCCTCTCTACTGAAACTACTGAAACTCCTCTCTCTACTGAAACTACAGAAACTCTTCTCTCTACTGAAACTACTGAAACTCCTCTTTACTGAAACTCCTCTCTACTGAAGCTCCTCTAGCGAATCCTCTTCTCTTTACGGTGGGGTTTGGAATAAAGCGGAAGACATACATTTCTGTTGAACATCCGTGTCCATTGGACAATATGCTAATCTAATCATATCTTCTTCGTCTCTCTACTGAAACTCCTCTCTCTACTGAAACTACTGAAACTCTTCTCTCTACTGAAACTCCTCTCTCTACTGAAACTCCTCTCTCTACTGAAACTCCTGAAACTCCTCTCTCTACTGAAACTCCTCTCTCTACGGAAACTCCTGAAACTCCTCTCTCTACTGAAACTCCTCTCTCTACTGAAACTCCTCTCTCTACTGAAACTCCTCTCTCTACTGAAACTCCTCTCTACTGAAGCTCCTCTAGCGAATCCTCTTCTCTTTTCGGTGGGGTTTGGAATAAAGCGGAAGACATACATTTCTGTTGAACATCCGTGTCCATTGGACAATATGCTAATCTACTCATATCTTCTTCGTCTCTCTACTGAAACTCCTCTCTCTACTGAAACTACTGAAACTCTTCTCTCTACTGAAACTACTGAAACTCCTCTCTCTACTGAAACTCCTCTCTCTACTGAAACTCCTGAAACTCCTCTCTCTACTGAAACTACTGAAACTCCTCTCTCTACTGAAACTACTGAAACTCCTCTCTACTGAAGCTCCTCTAGCGAATCCTCTTCTCTTTTCGGTGGGGTTTGGAATAAAGCGGAAGACATACATTTCTGTTGAACATCCGTGTCCATTGGACAATATGCTAATCTACTCATATCTTCTTTGTCTCTCTACTGAAACTCTAAAGCTGGTGGGTGGTTGGTTCTAGTTTAACTAGCTACCTCATTCTGCCTCTCCAGCAATCAGCACATTGAACTTGACTGAAGTAGTCTGCATCTGTAACTCACACTGGCACAGCAGGCAGGCAGTCCATCAGGAAGTAGAATACAGAATTTAGGAAGGTATTTGGGGAGTTTCTGCTCTCTAACATCTCAGGGGATCCGAGATAAGGGCTCTGAGGGCTGAGCTCTAAGGGAGGAGGCGAAGGAGGTGCCTGACACTTTTTTTTAGAAAAAATGAACAGTTGAATTCCACTACTTCTTACAAGGTTTTGGCACTTTATGGAGACAGTTGTCAAGGGTGAAGAGGAGAAAGACACAGAACCCCGGCCTAGAGAGGCACATATGCGGATAGAACCGGGCAGTGTTACCTACCCACTGCCACACCACGGACTCTGCATTGACCCATTGTTTTGGATGTGAGACTGAGGACTAATTGTGGAGAAAGTGCTACTGGACGACATGCTGCAGTCAACGGGACCCACCATGCTGATTCTACTACTGACACTGGGAACCATGGTGACGTGTAGTTTACAACAGGCAGTAAGACATTGCTTTTTTGTCATGTAGTTTATAATAACATAATACCATTTATTTGTAAAGTGTATTTTTGAAAGTGCTGCACAGCCTTGTAAAACGTACAATATTAGATTTCACATTATTTCAATTAGATTCGTTTTGATTAAAACAGGAACTAAACACATGAGCTGGCACACCCAGAAAAAAAACATTATTTCATGTCGAGGTGCTGACTAACGGTGAATAAACTATAAGCTATAAACATTTTTTTTTAAATAGTCACACACTGTATATAAACTCCATGTCATTTATTGGGTAATTCACCAACGTTTCGGCCTCATTGTCCCTTCTTCAGGGCAATGTCATGAATGCTTGAACAAGGTTACGTAGACAAAACAGTGCAATTAGTGCAACCAATGACAATAGTCAGCGGTGTGTCGTAAAAATTAAGTTAATGAGAATGAATTGAGTGAAACTGTTTAAAAAACAACTATAGTTTATAGCGTATTGAATATATTAGGCATCAACAGACATTATTGTTTGATTCAATGTTACATAAATATTGCTTCCTATTTCCTTCTATTTGTTTTGTTCTATGTAATCTTTTGGTTCACCCATAATGCGTAATAAGCATCATCAACAGGGGGAACATATTCGGTGTACTCTGATACGCTGTAGAAACAACACATCCATTTAGAAAAGAGAGAATTGTTCATAAGAAACGCCTGATATCAAAGTCTATACTCAGACCATTAGGGGGTCAATGTTTTAGAGAAGGATATCAGGTAAGCCTCCCTTCGTGGTAGTAGGATCTCGATGTTACCTCCTCTCCTTGGAGTAGTCTTTGAGAGCATTAAGTTTAACAGCGGAGGGGAAAGACATGTTTCTCTTTGGTTTTAGATCACATAGGTTGTGTCTTTAAATGGCACCGCAGGGCAGTTCACGGGACCAGAACTGATGCACTGTCCGGGAGAAGGGTTACCGTCTGGGGACGTAGACCTAGTGTCACTGAATCGATAGAGGAATTGTTTCAGTGTGGTCTGTCAGTAGTGTGTTTTGTAATGTTGTCTAATGTAGAGTTGTATATTATAGTGTTGTTTCATGTAGTGTTGTCTAATGCAGTGTTGTCTAATGTAGTGTTGTCTAATGTAGTGTTGTGTATTATAGTGTTGTATATTATAGTGTTGTATATTATAGTGTTGTATATTATAGTGTGGTCTAATGCAGTGTTGTATATTATAGTGTTGTATATTATAGTGTGGTCTAATGCAGTGTTGTGTATTATAGTGTTGACTAATGTAGTGTTGTCTAATGTAGTGTTGTCTAATGTAGTGTTGTCTAATGTAGTGTTGTCTAATGTAGTGTTGTCTAATGCAGTGTTGTCTAATGCAGTGTTGTATATTATAGTGTTGACTAATGTAGTGTTGTTTAATGTAGTGTTGTCTAATGTAGTGTTGTATATTATAGTGTTGTCTAATGTAGTGTTGTATATTGTAGTGTTGTCTAATGTAGTGTTGTCTAATGTAGTGTTGTTTAATGTAGTGTTGACTAATGTAGTGTTGTCTAATGTAGTGTTGTATATTGTAGTGTTGTCTAATGTAGTGTTGTATATTATAGTGTTGACTAATGTAGTGTTGACTAATGTAGTGTTGTATATTATAGTGTTGACTAATGTAGTGTTGTCTAATGTAGTGTTGTATATTATAGTGTTGACTAATGTAGTGTTGTCTAATGTAGTGTTGTATATTATAGTGTTGACTAATGTAGTGTTGTATATTATAGTGTTGACTAATGTAGTGTTGACTAATGTAGTGTTGTATATTATAGTGTTGTATATTGTAGTGTTGTCTAATGTAGTGTTGTCTAATGTAGAGTTGACTAATGTAGTGTTGTCTAATGTAGTGTTGTATATTGTAGTGTTGTCTAATGTAGTGTTGTATATTATAGTGTTGTCTAATGTAGTGTTGTATATTGTAGTGTTGTCTAATGTAGTGTTGTATATTATAGTGTTGACTAATGTAGTGTTGACTAATATAGTGTTGTATATTATAGTGTTGACTAATGTAGTGTTGTCTAATGTAGTGTTGTATATTATAGTGTTGACTAATGTAGTGTTGTCTAATGTAGTGTTGTATATTATAGTGTTGACTAATGTAGTGTTGTATATTGTAGTGTTGTTTAATGTAGTGTTGTATATTATAGTGTTGTCTAATGTAGTGTTGTATATTATAGTGTTGACTAATGTAGTGTTGACTAATGTAGTGTTGTATATTGTAGTGTTGTTTAATGTAGTGTTGTATATTATAGTGTTGTCTAATGTAGTGTTGTATATTGTAGTGTTGTCTAATGTAGTGTTGTATATTATAGTGTTGACTAATGTAGTGTTGACTAATGTAGTGTTGTATATTATAGTGTTGACTAATGTAGTGTTGTCTAATGTAGTGTTGTATATTATAGTGTTGACTAATGTAGTGTTGTCTAATGTAGTGTTGTATATTATAGTGTTGACTAATGTAGTGTTGTATATTATAGTGTTGTCTAATGTAGTGTTGTCTAATGTAGAGTTGACTAATGTAGTGTTGTCTAATGTAGTGTTGTATATTGTAGTGTTGTCTAATGTAGTGTTGTATATTATAGTGTTGTCTAATGTAGTGTTGTCTAATGTAGTGTTGTATATTATAGTGTTGTCTAATGTAGTGTTGTCTAATGTAGTGTTGTATATTATATTGTTGACTAATGTAGTGTTGTATATTATAGTGTTGTATAATATATTGTTGACTAATGTAGTGTTGTATATTATAGTGTTGTATAATATAGTGTTGTCTAATGTAGTGTTGACTAATGTAGTGTTGTATATTATATTGTTGACTAATGTGGTGTTGTCTATTGTGGTGTTGTCTAATGTAGTGTTGTCTAATGTAGTGTTGACTAATGTAGTGTTGTATTTTATAGTGTTGTTTAATGTAGTGTTGTATATTATAGTGTTGTATATTATATTGTTGACTAATGTAGTGTTGTATATTATAGTGTTGTATAATATAGTGTTGACTAATGTAGTGTTGTATATTGTAGTGTTGTATAATATAGTGCTGTCTAATGTAGTGTTGTATATTATAGTGTTGTATAATATAGTGTTGTCTAATGTAGTGTTGACTAATGTAGTGTTGTATTTTATAGTGTTGTTTCATGTAGTGTTGACTAATGTAGTGTTGTTTAATGTAGTGTTGTATATTATAGTGTTGTCTAATGTAGTGTTGTCTATTGTGGTGTTGTATATTATAGTGCTGTATATTATAGTGTTGTATATTATAGTGCTGTATATTATAGTGTTGTATATTATAGTGTTGTCTAATGTAGTGTTGTCTAATGTGGTGTTGTCTAATGTAGTGTTGTCTAATGTAGTGTTGTATATTATAGTGTTGTCTAATGTAGTGTTGACTAATGTAGTGTTGTGTATTATAGTGTTGTCTAATGTAGAGTTGACCAATGTAGTGTTGTGTATTATAGTGTTGACTAATGTAGTGTTGACTAATGTAGTGTTGTCTAATGTAGTGTTGTTTAATGTAGTGTTGTATATTATATTGTTGTCTAATGTAGTGTTGTCTATTGTGGTGTTGTCTAATGTAGTGTTGTCTAATGTAGTGTTGACTAATGTAGTGTTGTCTAATGTAGTGTTGGCTAATGTAGTGTTGTATATTATATTGTTGTCTAATGTAGTGTTGTCTATTGTGGTGTTGTATATTATAGTGCTGTATATTATAGTGTTGTATATTATAGTGTTGTCTAATGTAGTGTTGTCTAATGTGGTGTTGTCTAATGTAGTGTTGTCTAATGTAGTGTTGTATATTATAGTGTTGTCTAATGTAGTGTTGACTAATGTAGTGTTGTGTATTATAGTGTTGACTAATGTAGTGTTGACTAATGTAGTGTTGTGTATTATAGTGTTGACTAATGTAGTGTTGACTAATGTAGTGTTGTCTAATGTAGAGTTGACTAATGTAGTGTTGACTAATGTAGTGTTGTATATTATGGTGTTGTCTAATGTAGTGTTGACTAATGTGGTGTTGTCTAATGTAGTGTTGTATATTATAGTGTTGTCTAATGTAGTGTTGTATATTATAGTGTTGTCTAATGTAGTGTTGTATATTATAGTGTTGTCTAATGTAGTGTTGTCTAATGTGGTGTTGTCTAATGTAGTGTTGTCTAATGTAGTGTTGTATATTATAGTGTTGTCTAATGTAGTGTTGTATATTATAGTGTTGTATAATATAGTGTTGTCTAATGTAGTGTTGTCTAATGTAGTGTTGTCTAATGTAGTGTTGTATATTGTAGCGTTGTCTAATGTAGTGTTGTCTAATGTAGTGTTGTATATTATAGTGTTGTCTAATGTAGAGTTGACTAATGTAGTGTTGTTTAATGTAGTGTTGTATATTATAGTGTTGTCTAATGTAGTGTTGTCTAATGTAGTGTTGTATATTATAGTGTTGTCTAATGTAGTGTTGTCTAATGTAGTGTTGTATATTATAGTGTTGTCTAATGTAGTGTTTTATATTATAGTGTTGTCTAATGTAGTGTTGTATATTATAGTGTTGTCTAATGTAGTGTTGTCTAATGTAGTGTTGTATATTATAGTGTTGTCTAATGTAGAGTTGTCTAATGTAGTGTTGTCTAATGTAGTGTTGTATATTATAGTGTTGTCTAATGTAGTGTTGTCTAATGTAGTGTTGTCTAATGTAGTGTTGTTTAATGTAGTGTTGTCTAATGTAGTGTTGACTAATGTAGTGTTGTATATTATAGTGTTGTCTAATGTAGTGTTGTTTAATGTAGTGTTGTATATTATAGTGTTGTCTAATGTAGTGTTGTCTAATGTAGTGTTGTATATTATAGTGTTGTCTAATGTAGAGTTGTCTAATGTAGTGTTGTCTAATGTAGTGTTGTATATTATAGTGTTGTCTAATGTAGTGTTGTCTAATGTAGTGTTGTCTAATGTAGTGTTGTTTAATGTAGTGTTGTCTAATGTAGTGTTGACTAATGTAGTGTTGTATATTATAGTGTTGTCTAATGTAGTGTTGTTTAATGTAGTGTTGTATATTATATTGTTGTCTAATGTAGTGTTGTCTAATGTAGTGTTGTATATTATAGTGTTGGCTAATGTAGTGTTGTCTAATGTGGTGTTGTCTAATGTAGTGTTGTATATTATAGTGTTGTCTAATGTGGTGTTGTATATTATAGTGTTGTTTAATGTAGTGTTGTCTAATGTAGTGTTGTATATTATAGAATTTACTAATGTAGTGTTGACTAATGTAGTGTTGTATATTATAGTGTTGACTAATGAAGTGTTGTCTAATGTAGTGTTGTATTTTATAGTGTTGACTAATGAAGTGTTGTCTAATGTAGTGTTGTATATTATAGTGTTGTTTAATGTAGTGTTGTCTAATGTAGTGTTGTATATTATAGTGTTGAGTAATGAAGTGTTGTATATTATAGTGTTGTCTAATGTAGTGTTGACTAATGTAGTGTTGTATATTATAGTGTTGGCTAATGTAGTGTTGACTAATGTAGTGTTGTATATTATAGTGTTGACTAATGTAGTGTTGTATATTATAGTGTTGACTAATGTAGTGTTGTCTAATGTAGTGTTGCGTATTATAGTGTTGTCTAATGTAGTGTTGTATATTATAGTGTTGACTAATGAAGTGTTGTCTAATGTAGTGTTGACTAATGTAGTGTTGTATATTATAGTGTTGGCTAATGTAGTTTTGACTAATGTAGTGTTGACTAATGTAGTGTTGGCTAATGTAGTGTTGACTAATGTAGTGTTGTATATTATAGTGTTGGCTAATGTAGTGTTGTATATTATAGTGTTGGCTAATGTAGTGTTGTATATTATAGTGTTGGCTAATGTAGTTTTGACTAATGTAGTGTTGTATATTATATTGTTGACTAATGTAGTGTTGTATATTATAGTGTTGTATAATATATTGTTGACTAATGTAGTGTTGTATATTATAGTGTTGTCTAATGTAGTGTTGTATATTATAGTGTTGTCTAATGTAGTGTTGTATATTATAGTGTTGGCTAATGTAGTGTTGTATATTATAGTGTTGGCTAATGTAGTTTTGACTAATGTAGTGTTGTATATTATATTGTTGACTAATGTAGTGTTGTATATTATAGTGTTGTCTAATGTAGTGTTGTCTAATGTGGTGTTGTCTAATGTAGTGTTGTCTAATGTAGTGTTGTATATTATAGTGTTGTCTAATGTAGTGTTGTATATTATAGTGTTGTATAATATAGTGTTGTCTAATGTAGTGTTGTCTAATGTAGTGTTGTCTAATGTAGTGTTGTATATTGTAGCGTTGTCTAATGTAGTGTTGTCTAATGTAGTGTTGTATATTATAGTGTTGTCTAATGTAGAGTTGACTAATGTAGTGTTGTTTAATGTAGTGTTGTATATTATAGTGTTGTCTAATGTAGTGTTGTCTAATGTAGTGTTGTATATTATAGTGTTGTCTAATGTAGTGTTGTCTAATGTAGTGTTGTATATTATAGTGTTGTCTAATGTAGTGTTTTATATTATAGTGTTGTCTAATGTAGTGTTGTATATTATAGTGTTGTCTAATGTAGTGTTGTCTAATGTAGTGTTGTATATTATAGTGTTGTCTAATGTAGAGTTGACTAATGTAGTGTTGTTTAATGTAGTGTTGTATATTATAGTGTTGTCTAATGTAGTGTTGTCTAATGTAGTGTTGTATATTATAGTGTTGTCTAATGTAGTGTTGTCTAATGTAGTGTTGTCTAATGTAGTGTTGTTTAATGTAGTGTTGTATATTATATTGTTGTCTAATGTGGTGTTGTCTAATGTAGTGTTGTATATTATAGTGTTGTCTAATGTGGTGTTGTATATTATAGTGTTGTTTAATGTAGTGTTGTCTAATGTAGTGTTGTATATTATAGTGTTGACTAATGAAGTGTTGTCTAATGTAGTGTTGTATATTATAGTGTTGGCTAATGTAGTGTTGACTAATGTAGTGTTGTATATTATAGTGTTGAGTAATGAAGTGTTGTATATTATAGTGTTGTCTAATGTAGTGTTGACTAATGTAGTGTTGTATATTATAGTGTTGGCTAATGTAGTGTTGACTAATGTAGTGTTGTATATTATAGTGTTGACTAATGTAGTGTTGTATATTATAGTGTTGACTAATGTAGTGTTGTCTAATGTAGTGTTGCGTATTATAGTGTTGTCTAATGTAGTGTTGTATATTATAGTGTTGTCTAATGTAGTGTTGACTAATGTAGTGTTGTATATTATAGTGTTGACTAATGAAGTGTTGTCTAATGTAGTGTTGACTAATGTAGTGTTGTATATTATAGTGTTGGCTAATGTAGTTTTGACTAATGTAGTGTTGACTAATGTAGTGTTGGCTAATGTAGTGTTGACTAATGTAGTGTTGTATATTATAGTGTTGGCTAATGTAGTGTTGTATATTATAGTGTTGGCTAATGTAGTGTTGTATATTATAGTGTTGGCTAATGTAGTTTTGACTAATGTAGTGTTGTATATTATATTGTTGACTAATGTAGTGTTGTATATTATAGTGTTGTATAATATATTGTTGACTAATGTAGTGTTGTATATTATAGTGTTGTCTAATGTAGTGTTGTATATTATAGTGTTGTCTAATGTAGTGTTGTATATTATAGTGTTGGCTAATGTAGTGTTGTATATTATAGTGTTGGCTAATGTAGTTTTGACTAATGTAGTGTTGTATATTATATTGTTGACTAATGTAGTGTTGTATATTATAGTGTTGTCTAATGTAGTGTTGTCTAATGTGGTGTTGTCTAATGTAGTGTTGTCTAATGTAGTGTTGTATATTATAGTGTTGTCTAATGTAGTGTTGTATATTATAGTGTTGTATAATATAGTGTTGTCTAATGTAGTGTTGTCTAATGTAGTGTTGTCTAATGTAGTGTTGTATATTGTAGCGTTGTCTAATGTAGTGTTGTCTAATGTAGTGTTGTATATTATAGTGTTGTCTAATGTAGAGTTGACTAATGTAGTGTTGTTTAATGTAGTGTTGTATATTATAGTGTTGTCTAATGTAGTGTTGTCTAATGTAGTGTTGTATATTATAGTGTTGTCTAATGTAGTGTTGTCTAATGTAGTGTTGTATATTATAGTGTTGTCTAATGTAGTGTTTTATATTATAGTGTTGTCTAATGTAGTGTTGTATATTATAGTGTTGTCTAATGTAGTGTTGTCTAATGTAGTGTTGTATATTATAGTGTTGTCTAATGTAGTGTTGTCTAATGTAGTGTTGTCTAATGTAGTGTTGTTTAATGTAGTGTTGTATATTATATTGTTGTCTAATGTGGTGTTGTCTAATGTAGTGTTGTATATTATAGTGTTGTCTAATGTGGTGTTGTATATTATAGTGTTGTTTAATGTAGTGTTGTCTAATGTAGTGTTGTATATTATAGAATTGACTAATGTAGTGTTGACTAATGTAGTGTTGTATATTATAGTGTTGACTAATGAAGTGTTGTCTAATGTAGTGTTGTATTTTATAGTGTTGACTAATGAAGTGTTGTCTAATGTAGTGTTGTATATTATAGTGTTGTTTAATGTAGTGTTGTCTAATGTAGTGTTGTATATTATAGTGTTGACTAATGAAGTGTTGTCTAATGTAGTGTTGTATATTATAGTGTTGGCTAATGTAGTGTTGACTAATGTAGTGTTGTATATTATAGTGTTGAGTAATGAAGTGTTGTATATTATAGTGTTGTCTAATGTAGTGTTGACTAATGTAGTGTTGTATATTATAGTGTTGGCTAATGTAGTGTTGACTAATGTAGTGTTGTATATTATAGTGTTGACTAATGTAGTGTTGTATATTATAGTGTTGACTAATGTAGTGTTGTCTAATGTAGTGTTGCGTATTATAGTGTTGTCTAATGTAGTGTTGTATATTATAGTGTTGTCTAATGTAGTGTTGACTAATGTAGTGTTGACTAATGTAGTGTTGTATATTATAGTGTTGACTAATGTAGTGTTGTATATTATAGTGTTGACTAATGTAGTGTTGTCTAATGTAGTGTTGCGTATTATAGTGTTGTCTAATGTAGTGTTGTATATTATAGTGTTGTCTAATGTAGTGTTGACTAATGTAGTGTTGTATATTATAGTGTTGACTAATGAAGTGTTGTCTAATGTAGTGTTGACTAATGTAGTGTTGTATATTATAGTGTTGGCTAATGTAGTTTTGACTAATGTAGTGTTGACTAATGTAGTGTTGGCTAATGTAGTGTTGACTAATGTAGTGTTGTATATTATAGTGTTGGCTAATGTAGTGTTGTATATTATAGTGTTGGCTAATGTAGTGTTGTATATTATAGTGTTGGCTAATGTAGTTTTGACTAATGTAGTGTTGACTAATGTAGTGTTGGCTAATGTAGTGTTGACTAATGTAGTGTTGTATATTATAGTGTTGACTAATGTAGTGTTGTATATTATAGTGTTGGCTAATGTAGTTTTGACTAATGTAGTGTTGTATATTATAGTGTTGGCTAATATAGTGTTGACTAATGTAGTGTTGTATATTATAGTGTTGGCTAATGTAGTTTTGACTAATGTAGTGTTGTGTATTATAGTGTTGGCTAATGTAGTGTTGTCTAATGTAGTGTTGTATATTATAGTGTTGGCTAATGTAGTTTTGACTAATGTAGTGTTGTATATTATAGTGTTGGCTAATATAGTGTTGACTAATGTAGTGTTGTATATTATAGTGTTGGCTAATGTAGTTTTGACTAATGTAGTTTTGTGTATTATAGTGTTGGCTAATGTAGTGTTGTCTAATGTAGTGTTGTATATTATAGTGTTGTCTAATGTAGTGTTGACTAATGTAGTGTTGTATAATACAGTGTTGTATATTATAGTGTTGTCTAATGTGGTGTTGTCTAATGTAGTGTTGTATATTATAGTGTTGTCTAATGTGGTGTTGTCTAATGTAGTGTTGTATATTATAGTGTTGTCTAATGTAGTGTTGACTAATGTAGTGTTGTATAATACAGTGTTGTATATTATAGTGTTGTCTAATGTGGTGTTGTCTAATGTAGTGTTGTATATTATAGTGTTGTCTAATGTGGTGTTGTCTAATGTAGTGTTGTATATTATAGTGTTGTCTAATGTGGTGTTGTCTAATGTAGTGTTGTATATTATAGTGTTGTCTAATGTGGTGTTGTATATTATAGTGTTGTTTAATGTAGTGTTGTCTAATGTAGTGTTGTATATTGTAGTGTTGTCTAATGTATTGTTGTCTAATGTATTGTCAGGTGTGTGGAGCCTGCAGGTAGATATTTAGTATGTTATAGTACAGGACAGGTGTGTAGAGCCTGCAGGTAGTTGTTCAGTATGTTACAGGACAGGACAGGTGTGTAGAGCCTGCAGGTGGTTATTCAGTATGCTACAGGACAGGTGTGTAGATCCTGCAGGTGGTTATTCAGTATGCTACAGGACAGGTGTGTAGAGCCTGCAGGTGGTTATTCAGTATGCTACAGGACAGGTGTGTAGAGCCTGCAGGTGGTTATTCAGTATGCTACAGGACAGGTGTGTAGATCCTGCAGGTGGTTATTCAGTATGCTACAGGACAGGTGTGTAGATCCTGCAGGTGGTTATTCAGTATGCTACAGGACAGGTGTGTAGAGCCTGCAGGTGGTTATTCAGTATGCTACAGGACAGGTGTGTAGAGCCTGCAGGTGGTTATTCCGTATGCTACAGGACAGGTGTGTAGATCCTGCAGGTGGTTATTCCGTATGCTACAGGACAGGTGTGTAGATCCTGCAGGTGGTTATTCAGTATGCTACAGGACAGGTGTGTAGAGCCTGCAGGTGGTTATTCAGTATGTTACAGGACAGGTGTTTAGAGCCTGCAGGTGGTTATTCATTATGCTACAGGACAGGTGTGTAGAGCCTGCATTAAGTTATTCATTATGCTACAGGACAGGTGTGTGGAGCCTGCTGTTAAATACAAAGCAGGATAAGGACAATTTAGTACTGTAGATTTAGTGCTGTATATTTAGTACTGTAGATTTAGTGCTGTATATTTAGTACTGTAGATTTAGTGCTGTAGGTTGGATGCTGTAGATTTAGTGCTGTAGATTTAGTGCTGTAGGTTGGGTGCTGTAGTTTTAGTACTGTAGATTTAGTGCTGTAAATGTAGTACTTTAGATTTAGTGCTGTACGTTTAGTACTGTAGATTTAGCATACTTAGGTACTGTAGTGAAGGGGTTTTATTCAGTATGCTACAGATTTAGTGTTAGGTATTTTACGTACAGTGCATTCTGAAAGTATTCAGACCCCTTTTCCAATATTTTTTACGTTACAGCGTCATTCTACAATTTATTAAATATTTTTTCATCAATCTTCACACAATACCCCATAATGACAAAGCAAAAACAGGTTTTAATAATTTTGGCAGCGATTACAGCCTCGAGTCTTCTTGGGTATTATGCTACAAGCTTGGCACACCTATATTTGGGGAGTTTCTTCCATTCTTCTCTACAGATCCTCTCAAGCTCTGTCAGGTTGGATGGGGAGCGTCGCTGGAAAGCTATTTTCAGGTCTCTCCAGAGATGTTCGATCGGGTTTAAGTCCGGGATCTGGCTGGTCCACTCACGGACATTCAGAGACTTGTCCCGAAGCCACTCCTGATGTCACGCCCTGACCTTAGAGAGCTTTTTATGTCTCTATTTTGGTTTGGTCAGGGTTTGATTTGGGTGGGCATTCTATGTTCCTTTTTCTATGTTTTGTATTTCTTTGTTTTGGTCGGGTATGGATCTCAATCAGGGACAGCTGACTATCGTTGTCTCTGATTGGGAACCATACTTAGGTAGCTTTTCCCCTCCTATGTTTTGTGGGTAGTTGTTTTCTGTTTAGTGTTCTGCACCTGACAGGACTTTTTCGGTTTCCTTTATTCACTTTGTTATTTTTGTTTCAGTGTTCAGTTCAATAAAAGTCATGAACACTTACCGCGCTGCGCTTTGGTCCGATTCCTCATCCTCATCCGACGACGACATCCGTTACACCTGAATTGTCTTGGCTGTGTGCTTAGGGTCATTGTCCTGTTGGAAGGTGAACCTTCACCCTAGTCTGAGTTCCTGAGCGCTCTGAAGCAGGTTTTCATCAAGGATCTCTCTGTACTTTGCTCTGTTCATCCTTACCTCGATCCTGACTAGTCTTCCAGTCCCTGCCGCTGAAAAACATCCCCACAGCATGATGCTGCCACCACCATGCTTCACCGTAAGGATGGTGCCAGGTTTCCTCCAGACGTGACGCTTGGCATTCAGGGCAATGAGTTCAATCTTTGTTTCAACAGACCAGAGAATCTTGTTTCTCATGGTCTGAGAGTCCTTTAGGTGCCTTTTGGCAAACTGCAAGTGGGCTGTCATGTGGCTTTTACTGATGAATGGCTTCCGTCTGGCCACTCTACCATAAAGGCCTGATTGGTGGAGTTCTGCAGAGATGGTTGTCCTTCTTGAAGGTTCTCCAATCTCCACAGAGGAACTCTGGAGCTCTGTCAGAGTGACCATTGGGATCTTGATCACCTCCCTGACCAAGGTCCTTCTCCCTGATTTCTCCAGTTCCTCTTCCATTTCAGAATGATGGAGGCCACTGTGTTCTTGTGAACCTTCAATGCTGCAGGAGGATTTTGGTACCCTTTCCCAGATCTGTGCCTCAACACAATCCTGTCTCAGAGCTCTATGGACAATTCCTTCGACCCCATGTCTTGGTTTTTGCTCTGACATGCACTGTCAACTGTGGAACCTTAAATAGACAGGTGTTTGCCTTTCCAAATCATGTCCAATCAATTGAATTTACCACAGGTGGACTCCAATCAAGTTGTAGAAAAATGTCAAGGATGATCAATAGAAACAGGATGCACCTGAGCTCAATTTCGAGTCTCATAGCAAAGGGTCTGAATACTTGTGTAAATTTGATAAACCTGTTTTTTTTAAAGAATAACAATTGTAATACATTTTAGGATAAGGCTGTAACATAACAAAATGTGGAAAAAGTCAAGGGGTCTGAATACTTTCCGAATAAACTGTAAGTATTGACTTAGGAATGTGTCCCAAAAAGTACCCTATACAGTGCACCTCTTTTGACCAGAGCCAAGTGGGTTCCAAAATATGACATCATTGAATCATAACAAATACATACAACAACATATCTATATCCATATTACCCTGGAGGAATTGGGAGGAAGTGATCACTGTGTTACTGTATCGCAGCAGAGCTCTATGAATCGTTGTGATGAGACCGGAGCCGACCAGACCACTACCCCCTGTACGTCGTGTGCTGCCTCCCAGACTCAGCTGTGTCCCAGGGGCTTCAAGAAGTACACCACCCAGTCCATGGATACCAACATGGGCCAAGATGGTTGCCAGTACTCAGTAACCATCGCAGGGCAACAGGTGGCGTTGAATGGCTGCAACCACCAATGTGAGAGGACCGTCACCATGCCCAAATGCTGCGCAGACTTCTGGGGTCCTCTGTGTCTGTGTGAGTACCATACCCTAATAGAAGGTCTTTTGTTGTTTTATGGACAGTGATGGAATGTAGAGGGGAGACAGAGAGGAAGTGCTGAGAGGGGATTTTCTATCGTACTTTATGATATGTCATGTAGCCACTGAAACATAAAGGGAATATGGCTGCAGTAGTCATCTAAACCTGTCTGTTTCATGTCATTTGCTGGTGCTGTATATGTGTTTCTGCAGCCTGTCCTAGCTGGAATGGGAGAACCTGTAACTGGCACGGAACCTGCATGGATGGAATATCAGGGAATGGGTCCTGTGTCTGCAATGTGAGAATGGGCTTTATTATGTCATACACTACTGGCTCCCTACCCTACTGGCTCCCTACAATACTGGCTCCCTACCCTACTGGCTCCCTACCCTACTGGCTCCCTACACTACTGGCTCCCTACCCTACTGGCTCCCTACACTACTGGCTCCCTACCCTACTGGCTCCCTACACTACTGGCTCCCTACACTACTGGCTCCCTACCCTACCGTCTCCCTACACTACTGGCTCCCTACACTACTGGCTCCCTACAGTACTGGCTCCCTACCCTACTGGCTCCCTATCCTACTGGCTCCATACACTACTGGCTCCCTACCCTACTGGCTCCATACACTACTGGATCCCTACACTACTGGCTCCCTACACTACTGGCTCCCTACTCTACTGGCTCCCTACACTACTGGCTCCCTACCCTAATTGGCTCCCTACACTACTGGCTCCCTACAGTACTGGCTCCCTACCCTACTGGCTCCCTACCCTACTGGCTCCCTACACTACTGGCTCCCTACCCTACTGGCTCCCTACCCTACTGGCTCCCTACAGTACTGGCTCCCTACCCTACTGGCTCCCTACCCTACGGTCTCCCTACACTACTGGCTCCCTACACTACTGGCTCCCTACAGTCCTGGCTCCCTACTCTACTGGCTCCCTACCCTACCGTCTCCCTACACTACTGGCTCCCTACCCTACTGGCTCCCTACCCTACTGGCTCCCTACACTACTGGCTCCCTTCCCTACTGGCTCCATACACCACTGGCTCCCTACCCTACTGGCTCCCTACCCTACTTGCTCCATACACCACTGGCTCCATACACTACTGGCTCCCTACACTACTGGCTCCCTACACTACTGGCTCCCTACACTACTGGCTCCCTACACTACTGGCTCCCTACCCTACTGGCTCCCTACACTACTGGCTCCCTACCCTACTGGCTCCCTACACTACTGGCCCCATACAGTATTGGCTCCTTCCTCCCTGTATAGTGCACTTCTGAACAGAGCCCTATGGGAATTGGGACGTAGATACAGTGTGATGTCAGATTTCACTGTAAAGTCTACATTTCCAGGGTAATATCTCAAGTTTATATAGTGTGTGTAAATTTGAGTATAATCTTGAATTTAGATTTTGTGCTTTCTCCACTCTCTGGCTACTTCCCATTTTTCCACAAGTGTGTACCATTGTAAAATCCAAGCAAGAAAGTGTACGAGTGCACACTTCAGGAGAAGGAAGGAGAATTAAGACTCTGTGGAAGGAGAATTAAGACTCTGTAAGCCTCTGTGTGTTTCCCTTTGTTGTCTGGATCAGGAGGGATACACGGGCTTTGCCTGCCAGCAGTGTTCCAACAAGAATTCATACGGAGACAACTGTAAATCAGGTACATCTCTATCTCTCTCTCTCTCTCTCTCTCTCTCTCTCGCTCTCTCTCTCTCTCTCTCTCTTTCTTTATTTCTCTCTTAGTCTCTCTCTCTTTCTTTCTCTCTCTCTCTCTCTCTTAGTCTCTCTCTCTCTCTCTCTCTCTCTCTCTCTCTTAGTCTCTCTCTGTCTCTTTCTCTCTCTCTCTTTCTCTCTCTCTCTTAGTGTCTCTCTCTCTCTCTTTGTCTCTCTCTCTCTCTCTTTCTCTCTCTCTCTTTCTCTCTCTGTCTCTCTCTCTCTCTCTCTCTCTGTCTCTCTCTCAGTCTTTCTCTCTGTCTCTCTCTCTCTCTCTCTCTCTCTCTCTCTCTCTCAATTCAATTCAATTCAATTCAATTCAATTCAATTCAATTCAATTCAAGGGGCTTTATTGGCATGGGGAACATGTGTTAACATTGCCAAAGCAAGTGAGTAGTCAGGTTATAGATGATGGTGTAGCTGAGACTGGGTCTAGTCATGCTATAGATGGAGACGTAGCTGAGGCTGGGTCTAGTTATGTTTTAAATGGTGGTGTAGATGAGACTGGGTCTAGTCATGTTATAGATGATGGTGTAGATTTTATTTATTTATTTTATTTCACCTTTATTTAACCAGGTAGGCAAGTTGAGAACAAGTTCTCATTTACAATTGCGACCTGGCCAAGATAAAGCAAAGCAGTTCGACACATACAACGACACAGAGTTACACATGGAGTAAAACAAACATACAGTCAATAATACAGTATAAACAAGTCTATATACGATGTGAATACGATACGATGCAAATGAGGTGAGATAAGGGAGGTAAAGGCAAAAAAGGCCATGGTGGCAAAGTAAATACAATATAGCAAGTAAAACACTGGAATGGGAGATTTGCAATGGGAGAAAGTGCAAAGTAGAAATAAAAATAATGGGGTGCAAAGGAGCAAAATAAATAAATAAATTAAATACAGTAGGGAAAGAGGTAGTTGTTTGGGCTAAATTATAGGTGGGCTATGTACAGGTGCAGTAATCTGTGAGCTGCTCTGACAGTTGGTGCTTAAAGCTAGTGAGGGAGATAAGTGTTTCCAGTTTCAGAGATTTTTGTAGTTCGTTCCAGTCATTGGCAGCAGAGAACTGGAAGGAGAGGCGGCCAAAGAAATAATTCGTTTTGGGGGTGATGATGAGACTGGGTTTAGTCATGCTATAGATGGAGATGCAGCTGAGGCTGGGTCTAGTTATGTTATAGATAGTGGTGTAGATGAGACTGGGTTTAGTCATGCTACAGATGGAGATGCAGCTGAGGCTTGCTCAAGGAGATAGAAGCTCCCAGCTCCTCCTTCTTTGGTTTGGAAAGACAGATCGGTGAAGCCAAGGGTATTCATTGTCTACGGCTGTCTGATGGGCGGGTGACCTATGGGGTTGGGGGGTGAGGTGTGGGAGCTGACTTGTATACTGAGTTGTATAGGGCAGAACTGTGTGATCCTATGTGTACTCCGGTTTTGTTTTCTGAACCCTAAACTCTCTCTGGGAAAAAGGCATGAAATGGACATTCCCCTGTTGTCCCATGAACTGGCAGAGGCCGTAAACCTCTCTAACCTACTGAAGTCCCCCTGCCGTGCCCCGGGTGTCGATGGACTTTTTTAAATTCGGAGGAATATTTGGACTTGACTTCTTTTGTGTGTTGAGTGAGTATGTCGGGGTAGGAGAGCTGTCGTCGGGCGGCTCTGAATCTCCTGCACAAGAAAAGGGACTTGTTTGAACTTAAGAACTGGAGGCCTGTGGCATTGCTCTGTGCGAACTACAAGATATTTGCCAAGGTTCTCTCTAACCTACTGAAGTCCCATCTGGTCTCTAGTACCAGACACATTGTGTCCCAGAACGTTCAATCATAGACATCTTGTTCTTAATCAGGGACATGTTGAGAGTTTCTAATGTGAACTGTGGACTGGTCTCTTTAGACCAGGAGAAGGCATTTGATAGTGGACCATGATAATCTGTTTAATGTGATGTCTGAGGGTTTGGAGAAAAGTTTTTGGCAGATGTTGTATGCTGGGGTGTCATGTATGGTCAAGGTGGGAGGGGGGCTCTATAGGCCAGTCTGGGTGAGGCGGAGAATTAGACAAGGGTGCCCTCTATCAGGGCAGTTAAATACACTAGCTGTTGAGACTTTTTTGGGCCTGCTACGCAGGAGACTGCAGAGAGTGTGCTGGATAAGCATGGGTGTGTTGACAGGCGTAGCAGTGTCGGCATGTGCAGATGATGTTTCTGTGATGGTCAGGGATGGTTAGGATATGCAGGCACTATAGATTAGTCTGAAGGTATACGGGTGAGATTTGTCAGCTAAGGTGAACTGGGACAAGAGCAAAGCTCTGTTATGTGGGGAATGGAGGGATAGGGTCCCCCCTCTGCTTCCAGGGGGTTTGCATGGGGTTGTAAAGGAAGGGCTTAACATTTTGGGGATGTGCCTGGGCTCAGAGAGGTGGGTCAGGAAGAACTGGGAGGGGCTGTCACATGCACTGGTGTCAAGACTGGCCAGGTGGAGGTGGCTCTTCTTCCAAGTGTCATATAGAGGGAGGTGATAATCAACAACCTGGCGGTATCCTCCCTGTGGCAGCTGGCGGTTTAGGGTTGGACTGGCAGCTGTTCATCATAAGGCTGGAGAGGCTGAATATAGCAGGTCACTTTGATTTTTACTCTGCGGTGCCGAGGGCCTGGCAGCTGCTGAGGCCCAAACAAGAGGTGGGTGTGGAGCCTGGGCTGTGGGTGTGGGAGGAGCCTATCTTCCACAAACCATCCATCCTTTTGAGATCGGTTCAGTTGGCCACCCTGCAGAGGCGACTGACGGCAGCGGGTTTACTAAGGCTGGGTGACCTGTGGCTGCTGGGGGAGGAGGGGTGGAAAACCCTGGAAGTCCTGGCACAACAAACAGGACTAACATCCCCGAAGGGGGAGGGGCCACCAGTGTTTCCGCCACTGCAGGTGACGGTAGAGACTGGGGACTGGCAAGGGGGTCTGGAGGACTTGTTAGATTTTAACACTCTGAGCCTGAGGGAGTTTGAGGATGTGGGAGGTAAAGCCTTCTACAACCTCTGCATTAAGGTGAGGAACATTAGGAGCCTAACAGGAGTGAAGGCACATCAGTGGCAGGGGGTATGTGGGGCGGAGAGTATGGTGGGTTTTAGAGGGGGCTCTACAAACCCCCAGTACCAAAAAGGTCAGGGGACCTCCAGTGGAGGGTTCTACATGGAGCCCTGGACAGTAACAGCTGGTTGGTACGGGTTGAACTGGGAGTTGGGCAGGGGTGTCCTTCCTGTGTCATGAGTGAAACTGTGCATCATGTGTTTTCTGTGTACGCCAGGTAATGCCATTAATGTCTCTGTTGGAATGTTTGTGTGAGAGGTTGGGGGTGGAGTTTACTGTTGGGATGTTTGTGTGAGAGGTTGGGGGTGGAGTTTACTGTTGGAATGTTTGTGTGAGAGGTTGGGGGTGGAGTTTACTGTTGGGATGTTTGTGTGAGAGGTTGGGGGTGGAGTTTACTGTTGGGATGTTTGTGTGAGAGGTTGGGGGTGGAGTTTACTGTTGGAATGTTTGTGTGACAGGTTGGGGGTGGAGTTTACTGTTGGAATGTTTGTGTGAGAGGTTTGGGGTGGAGTTTACTGTTGGAAAGTTTGTGTGAGAGGTTTGGGGTGGAGTTTACTGTTGGAATGTTTGTGTGAGAGGTTTGGGGTGGAGTTTACTGTTGGAATGTTTGTGTGAAAGGTTTGGGGTGGAGTTTACTGTTGGAATGTTTGTGTGAGAGGTTGGGGGTGGAGTTTACTGTTGGAATGTTTGTGTGAGAGGTTGGGGGTGGAGTTTACTGTTGGAATGTTTGTGTGAGAGGTTGGGGGTGGAGTTTACTGTTGGAATGTTTGTGTGAGAGGTTGGGGGTGGAGTTTACTGTTGGAATGTTTGTGTGAGAGGTTGGGGGTGGAGTTTACTGTTGGGATGTTTTTAATGAGTACAGGTATTCGAAGAAGGAAAAGGCCAAACGTGTCAAACGTGTGTTGTAGAAGTGGTGAGGTTTTGGTTATTGTGATGTGTGGTGATGTTTTGTGTTGTGGGGTAGAGGGCAAGGTCAGGATGCAGTACAGGGGATATTTGTTTTTAAAAGGTGGTTGGGGGGGGGGGGGGGGGGGTTAATGTGGTGAGGTTTTAATTAAATGAGGATGTTTCATTAAAGCAAGACAAACAGTCAAAAGTCTCTCTCTCTTCTCTCAATTCAATTCAAATGGTCCACATCTCTCTCTCTCCCCCCTCTTCCTATCTCTCTCTCCCTGCTACATCTCTCTTTTCCCCCATTTCTCTCTCTTTCTCTCTCTATTCCCGCCATGAATATTCTAACCTGTCAGTTAATGTTGTCATTGTTTTGGTGTGTTGTCTAGAGTGCGGCTGTGTGAATGGAGAGTGTAACAACGGTCCTGATGGGAACGGAGAGTGCTACTGCCAGCCGCCGTACACTGGACCCAGGTGTGAACAAGGTAACCCCGCCCTCCTTTACACCAGATACAGTGGGGCAAAAAAAGTATTTAGTCAGCCACCAATTGTGCAAGTTCTCCCACTTAAAAAGATGAGAGAGGCCTGTAATTTTCATCACAGGTACACATTTTCCACCATAATTTGCAAATAAATTCATTAAAAATTGATTTTTTTCTTCTCATTTTATCTGTCATAGTTGAAGTGTACCTATGATGAAAATTACAGGCCTCTCTCATCTTTTTAAGTGGGAGGACTTGCACAATTGGTGGCTTACTAATATACACACATCTAATATTCACCCTTACAAAAAAAGTAATGATTTCACATGGAAAATCGTGTTAAAACGTGTTTTTTTTGAAGACCTGATCACGTTTATCACATATGTTATCACATGTTGTTTTACATGTTGTCACGTTATCACATTGACTTCAAATGTGATTACATACATCTTTTGGAACATTTCACATGTGAAATACATGTCTTTTTTTAAAGGAAACCCAGTTTTCACCGTGTTCTGGACCAGACAAGCTTTCAAAAAATAAAATGTATTGATTGATAATTGTTATCTTGTTCTCATTTAGTGATCTCATTTAGTGATCCCATTTAGTGATCTCATTTAGTGATCTCATTTAGTGATCCCATTTAGTGATCTCATTTAGTGATCTCATTTAGTGATCTCATTTAGTGATCTCATTTATTGATCCCATTTAGTGATCTCATTTAGTGATCTCATTTAGTGATCTCATTTAGTGATCTCATTTAGTAATCTCATTTAGTGATCCCATTTAGTGATCTCATTTAGTGATCTCATTTAGTGATCCCATTTAGTGATCTCATTTAGTGATCTCATTTAGTGATCTCATTTAGTGATCTCATTTAGTGATCCCATTTAGTGATCTCATTTAGTGATCTCATTTAGTGATCTCGTTTAGTGATCCCATTTAGTGATCTCATTTAGTGATCTCATTTAGTGATCTCATTTAGTGATCACATTTAGTGATCTCATTTAGTGAAAGGTACTTCAGGTACTGTAGGTTGGTGTCTACTGATGATGTGTATTATGTTACCTCCAGTCTCTGCAGCCTGTAAGAACTGCAGTGCCTACTCCCACTGTAAAGGAGTGGCAGACAACTCCCTGTGTCAATGTCTTCCTGGGTTTCACAAGACTGGAGACCGTTGCTCAGGTAACAGAGTTCATAGATATCACTAGGGTGACAAAATTCTGCTAACTTTCCCAAAATTCATAGGCTGCTCATTTATATTATATTCTGCTCTGTTCTATTCTATTCTGCTCTTTTCTATTTTATTCCATTCTGCTCCATTCTGCTCTATTCTGTTCTATCCTGTTCTATTCTGTTCTATTCTGTTAATTTCTTTTCTATTCTGTTCTATTCTGTTCTATCCTGTTCTATTCTGTTCTTTTCTGTTCCATTCTGCTCTATTCTGTTCTATTCATGCTCTATTCTGCTCTATTCTTTTCTATTCTGCTCTATCCTATTCCATTCTGCTCAATTCTGTTCTATCCTGTTCTGTTATAATATATCCTGTTCTATTCTGTTCTATTCTGCTCTATTCTGTTCTATCCTGTTCTGTTATAATATATCCTGTTCTATTCTGTTCTATCCTGTTCTATCCTGTTCTATTCTGTTCTATTCTGTTCCATTCTGCTCAATTATGTTCTATTCTGTTCTATTCTGTTTCATTCTGCTCAATTATGTTCTATTCTGTTCTATCCTGTTCTATCCTGTTCTATTCTGTTCTATCCTGTTCTATTCTGTTCTATCCTGTTCTATCCTGTTCTATTCTGTTCTATCCTGTTCTATCCTGTTCTGTTATAATATATTCTGTTCTATTCTGTTCTATCCTGTGCTGTTATAATATAATATATTCTGTTCTATTCTGTTCTATCCTGTTCTATCATGTTCTCTTCTGTTTTGTTATAATATATTATGTTATATTCTGTTATATTCTGTTCTATTCTGTTCTGTTATAATATATTCTGTTCTATCCTATTCTATTCTGTTCTATTCTGTTCTATTCTGTTCTATTCTGTTCTATTCTGTTCTGTTATAATATATTCTGTTCTATTCTGTTCTATCCTGTGCTGTTATAATATATTCTGTTCTATTCTGTTCTATTCTGTTCTATTCTGTTCTATTCTGTTCTGTTATAATATATTCTGTTCTATTCTGTTCTATCTTGTTCTATCCTGTTCTATCCTGTTCTATCCTGTTCTGTTATAATATATTCTGTTCTATTCTGTTCTATCCTGTGCTGTTATAATATATTCTGTTCTATTCTGTTCTATCCTGTTCTATCATGTTCTCTTCTGTTTTGTTATAATATATTATGTTATATTCTGTTCTATTCTGTTCTATTCTGTTCTGTTATAATATATTCTGTTCTATCCTATTCTATTCTGTTCTATTCTGTTCTATTCTGTTCTATTCTGTTCTATTCTGTTCTATTCTGTTCTGTTATAATATATTCTGTTCTATTCTGTTCTATCCTGTGCTGTTATAATATATTCTGTTCTATTCTGTTCTATTCTGTTCTATTCTGTTCTATTCTGTTATGTTATAATATATTCTGTTCTATTCTGTTCTATCTTGTTCTATCCTGTTATATCCTGTTCTATTCTGTTTTATTTGGTTTATTCTGCTCTGCTCTATTATGTTATATTCTGCTCTGTTATATTCTGCTGTGTTCTATTCTGTTATGTTCTATTCTATTCTGCCAAATTCTATTCTGTCCTGCTCTGCTCTGTTCTATTCTATTCTGCTCTATTCAATTCTGCTCTGTTCTATTCTATTCTGTTCTATTCTGCTCTGTTCTATTCTGCTCTGTTCTGTTCTGTTCTATTCTGTTCTGTTCTATTCTGTTCTATTCTATTCTATTCTGCTCTATTCAATTCTGCTCTGTTCTATTCTATTCTGCTCTATTCAATTCTGCTCTGTTCTATTCTATTCTGTTCTATTCTGCTCTGTTCTATTCTGCTCTGTTCTGTTCTGTTCTATTCTGTTCTGTTCTATTCTGTTCTATTCTATTCTATTCTGCTCTATTCAATTCTGCTCTGTTCTATTCTGTTCTGTTCTATTCTGCTCTGTTATATTCTGCTGTGTTCTATTCTGCTCTGTTCTATTCTATTCTGCCAAATTCTATTCTGTCCTGCTCTGCTCTGTTCTATTCTATTCTGCTCTATTCAATTCTGCTCTGTTCTATTCTATTCTGTTCTATTCTGCTCTGTTCTATTCTGCTCTGTTCTGTTCTGTTCTGTTCTATTCTGTTCTGTTATATTCTGTTCTATTCTGTTCTATTCTATTCTACTCTATTCAATTCTGCTCTGTTCTATTCTGTTCTGTTCTATTCTGTTCTGTTCTATTCTGTTCTA
This sequence comes from Oncorhynchus clarkii lewisi, assembly GCF_045791955.1. NCBI lineage: Eukaryota > Metazoa > Chordata > Actinopteri > Salmoniformes > Salmonidae > Oncorhynchus > Oncorhynchus clarkii. Next base: position 83,679,972 of record NC_092163.1, read on the forward strand.
TTCTGTTCTATTCTATTCTGCTCTATTCAATTCTGCTCTGTTCTATTCTGTTCTGTTCTATTCTGCTCTGTTCTATTCTGTTCTGTTCTATTCTGCTCTGTTCTATTCTATTCTGCTATATTCTATTCTGTCCTGCTCTGCTCTGTTCTATTCTATTCTATTCTGCTCTGTTCTATTCTATTCTGTTCTATTCTGCTCTATTCTATTATGTTCTATTCTACTCTGTTCTGTTCTATTCTGCTCTGTTCTATTCTATTCTGCTATGTTCTATTCTATTCTGCTATATTCTATTCTGTCCTGCTCTGCTCTGTTCTATTATATTCTATTCTGCTCTGTTCTATTCTGTTCTGTTCTATTCTGTTCTGTTCTATTCTGTTCTATTCTGTTCTATTCTATTCTGCTCTATTCAATTCTGCTCTGTTCTATTCTGTTCTGTTCTATTCTGCTCTGTTCTATTCTGTTCTGTTCTATTCTGCTCTGTTCTATTCTATTCTGCTATATTCTATTCTGTCCTGCTCTGCTCTGTTCTATTCTATTCTATTCTGCTCTGTTCTATTCTATTCTGTTCTATTCTGCTCTATTCTATTATGTTCTATTCTACTCTGTTCTGTTCTATTCTGCTCTGTTCTATTCTATTCTGCTATGTTCTATTCTATTCTGCTATATTCTATTCTGTCCTGCTCTGCTCTGTTCTATTATATTCTATTATGCTTTGTTCTATTCTATTCTGTTCTATTCTGCTCTATTCTATTATGTTCTATTCTACTCTGTTCTGTTCTATTCTGCTCTGTTCTGTTCTATTCTGCTATGTTCTATTCTATGCTGCTCTATTCTATTCTGCTCTGTTCTATTCTATTCTGCTATGTTCTATTCTATGCTGCTCTATTCTATTCTGATCTGTTCTATTCTATTCTGCTATGTTCTATTCTATGCTGCTCTATTCTATTCTGCTCTGTTCTATTCTATTTTGCTATGTTCTATTCTATGCTGCTCTATTCTATTCTGATCTGTTCTATTCTATTCTGCTATGTTCTATTCTATGCTGCTCTATTCTATTATGTTCTGTTCTGCTCTGCTCTGTTCTGTTCTATTCTGTTATATTAAATGCTGTTCTATTCTGTTCTATTAAATTCTGTTCTGTTCTGCTCTGCTCTGTTCTGTTCTATTCTGTTCTATTAAATTATGTTCTATTCTGCTCTGTTCTGTTCTATTCTGTTTCAATCTGTTCTATTCACTTGTATTCTGTTCTATTCTGTTCTATTAAATTCTGTTCTATTCTGCTCTGTCCTGTTCTGTTCTATTCTGTTCTATTAAATTCTGTTCTATTCTGTTTTATTAAATTCTGTTCTATTCTGTTTTATTATGTTCTATTCACTTCTATTCTGTTTTATTCTGTTCTATTCACTTCTATTCTGTTTTATTCTGTTCTATTCACTTCTATTCTGTTTTATTCTATTCTATTCTGTTTTATTCTGTTCTATTCTATTCTGTTTTATTCTGTTCTATTCTATTCTGTTTTATTATGTTCTATTCTATTCTGTTTTATTCTGTTCTACTAAATTCTGTTCTATTCTGTTCTATTAAATTCTGTTCTATTCTGCTCTGTCCTGTTCTGTTCTATTCTGTTCTATTAAATTCTGTTCTATTCTCTTTTATTCTGTTCTACTAAATTCTGTTCTATTCTGTTCTATTAATTTCTGTTCTGTTCTGTTCTATTCTGCTCTGTCCTGTTCTATCAAATTCTGTTCTATTCTGTTTTATTCTGTTCTACTAAATTCTGTTCTATTCTGTTCTATTAATTTCTGTTCTGTTCTGTTCTATTCTGCTCTGTCCTGTTCTATCAAATTCTGTTCTATTCTGTTTTATTCTGTTCTATTCTATTCTGTTTTATTCTGTTCTATTCACTTCTATTCTGTTTTATTAAATCCTGTTCTATTCTGTTTTATTCTGTTCTGCTGTGATCCCTTCTGATTTACTCTCTTCTATTCCGTTCCATAATTGAATATTTATATTATTTCCCAGGTTTTTGTTCTGCTAAACAATGTGATGTGAATGCGGACTGTTCTTGGCTGGGGGGGCGGCTGTTCCAGTGCCAGTGTAAGGCAGGTTACAAGGGGGATGGTCGGATGTGTGTTCCCATCAACCCATGTGACGAGGACAACGGAGGCTGTCCTCGCAATTCCACTGTCTGTGTCTATAATAGCCCTGGCAAGGTGAGTCTGTGTCTATACCAGCAGGGTTAAACTGTGTCTATTCCAGCAGGGTTAGTCTGTGTCTATACCAGCAGGGTTAGTCTGTCTATACCAGCAGTGTTAAACTGTGTCTATTCCAGCAGGGTTAGTCTGTGTCTATACCAGCAGGTTTAGTCTGTGTCTATACCAGCAGGGTTAGTCTGTATCTATACCAGCAGGGTTAGTCTGTCTGTACCAACAGGGTTAGTCTGTCTATACCAGCAGGGTTATTCTGCGTCTATACCAGCAGGGTTAGTCTGTGTCTATACCAGCAGGGTTAGTCTGTATCTATACCAGCAGGGTTAGTCTGTATCTATACCAGCAGGGTTAGTCTGTGTCTATACCAGCAGGGTTAGTCTGTGTCTATACCAGCAGGGTTAGTCTGTATCTATACCAGCAGGGTTAGTCTGTCTGTACCAGCAGGGTTAGTCTGTCTATACCAGCAGGGTTAGTCTGTGTCTGCACCAGCAGAGTTAGTCTGTCTATACCAGCAGGGTTAAACTGTGTCTATTCCAGCAGGGTTAGTCTGTCTTTACCAGCAGGGTTAGTCTGTCTATACCAGCAGGGTTAAACTGTGTCTATACCAGCAGGGTTAGTCTGTGTCTATACCAGCAGGGTTTGTCTGTCTGTAACAGCAGGGTTTGTGTGTATCTATACAAGCAGGGTTAGTCTGTCTATACCAGCAGGGTTTGTGTGTATCTATACCAGCAGGGTTTGTGTGTATATGTTAGTGCTGAGCGATTTAACCAAAATGTCAGTTACTATTATTTTATTTTTAAAAGAATTGACCAACGTCGGATCAATTATTTAAATGCAATGAACTACAATGACCATAATCCATTGCGCTCGTACTTGCCTGGAGATGGAGAGAAGAGAGAAGGATGGAGCAGTTGCTTCACAACGTATCTCTAACTGAAATTTCATGAACTATTTATCTATCGATAGTTGGTATTCATGTAAATATGCCTTATTTGATTTGAACTACTACAATAGTGCTGTTGTCAGACAGCATAGACAGCAGCTCTATAGAGATGAGATGATGACTTGGAATGAAATAATAAAGCCATCAAATAAAAAACAATGTAATAAACACAACAACTGAAATATTTTAGTGAAGTCATGTGAAGAAATGATGGTTAGTGATAAGCAGTAATGGACAGTCTCTACCATCATGTGACTTTTATGAATTACTTTATTCTGTGTTGTTACAGCATTCAACCCACATAATGCATCGTGCATTTAATGTCTAAAAACACTAATCAAACCTAAACCGAACCGACCTCAAAAAGCTTGAAATGCTCAATCTATACGATTTAGAGGAGTTTAGTTATAATTTAATTGTTTTATCAAGGTAATTCACTGATAAATAAGCTTCTGTTCAGCCAATTTGCTACGCTATTGTTTTGGCTGAGAGCCCCTCTTCCAAGCAAGACACCGGGGGTATCGGGTTACATATCCACAGCAAGACACCGGGGGTATTGGGTTACATATCCACAGCAAGACACCGGGAGTATCGGGTTACATATCCACAGCAAGACACCGGGGGTATCGGGTTGCATATCCACAGCAAGACACCGGGGGTATCGGGTTACATATCCACAGCCTTTAAAACTCATTCGCTGGTCTGTCCATCAATTTGTGTCAGAACGGTACATCACATCCTGAAAGCTGAGAGTCTCCTGCAGCCATAAAGTAGTCCCATGGTTCTACGACAAACAGAAATGCTTTGATATAGAATAGAATTTGAAAAAATGTAACACAAATTGTAGATGTTAAACAAAACCACCTTGTGTTCATCACAGATAAACAAACTTTATATGAAATGAAATCTGAGATCGTAACCAATTTGTAGCATTGCTTGCCAACTCTTTGATTACAAGGGGAAAGAGAACAATGAATGAGGTCAGTGCATCAGGAAATTAGGCTGATTTGTTATATAAAATCTTATAGCATAACAACTGTAATGTTGATTGTGAGTACATGTAGATTACAAAAATAGTTTCTTAGCGAAGAGCAATTTCTCAAGTAAGATCTTTACTAGGACTGCCTGGGAGTGATCTGAGTGGGGCGGAAAACTAACTGTTATTGGCCGAGGTTTGGAACCAGGCCAAAACTCCATCCCACCAAAACATGCTGAAATTTCAGCCGGTCTTTTCAAACAGATCTTACACTGAAAGTGCATCATAATTTTCAAATTTTCACAGTATTATTCCAACCTCATAGTGTGGAAAAATATATGAAACACAGGAAAATCTCATTTTTGAGTGCACTGGGCCTTTCACATTAACAACCAGTCTAGGTAATAGTGTATGGTTTAATGGGATGGTTAGGTGTATTTGATAAAACATTTTAACCTTTATTTTAAACCTCTACAGGATTGGTGGGTCCCCCTCGGGACGGTTAAGCTGACGTAGGCTAATGAGATTAGCATGAGGTTGTAAGTAACAAGAACATTTCCCAGGACATAGACATATCTGATATTGGCAAAGCTTAAATTCTTGTTAATCTAACTGCACTGTCCAATTTACAGTAGCTATTACAATTAAATACCATGCTATTGTTTGAGGAGAGTGCACAATTATGAACTTCAAAAGTTATTAATAAACCAATTAGGCACATTTGGGCAGACTTGATACAAACGTTTTAACAGAAATGTAATGGCTCATTGGAGCAGTCTAAAACTTTGCACATACACTGCTGCCATCTAGTAGCCAACATCTAAATTACACCTGGGCTGGAATAATACATAATGGCCTTTCTCTTTTCAAATGGTATCAAGAATATGCATATCCTTGCTTCAGGTCCTGAACTGCAGGCAGTTAGATTTGGGTATGTAATTTTAGGATTTTTTTTTTTTTTAAAGGGTCCCTTAACTAGGCAAGTCAGTTAAGACAAATTCTTATTTACAATGACGGCCTACCAGAAGGCCTCCTGCGGGGACGGGGGCTGGGATTAAAAATACATTTAATTAAAATATAGAACACACATCACAACAAGAGAGACACAACAACACTACTTAAAGAGAGACCTACGACAACAACATAGCAAGGCAGCAACACATGGTAGCAACACAACATAGTCATAGCCGGTTCTCTCTTCTCTCTCTCTCCACACGGCGCGCCAAGTCGAGGTCCAAAATGTTTCTTAACAGCTTCTACCCCCAAGACATAAGACTCCTGAACAGCTAATCAAAAGGATACCCAGACCCCTCTTATACACTGCTGCTACTCTCTGTTTATTATCTATGCACAGTCACTTTAACTCTACCTACATGTACATATTACGTCAATTACCTCACTAACTGGTGCCCCTGAGCATTGACTCTGTACCGGTTTCAAACTGTATATAGCCTCCACATTGACTCTGTACCGGTTTCCAACTGTATATAGCCTCCACATTGACTCAGTACCGGTTTCCAACTGTATATAGCCTCCACATTGACTCTGTACCGGTTTCCAACTGTATATAGCCTCCACATTGACTCTGTACCGGTTTCCAACTGTATATAGCCTCCACATTGACTCTGTACCGGTTTCCAACTGTATATAGCCTCCACATTGACTCTGTACCGGTACCCCCTGTATATAGCCTCCACATTGACTCTGTACCGGTTTCCAACTGTATATAGCCTCCACATTGACTCTGTACCGGTTTCCAACTGTATATAGCCTCCACATTGACTCTGTACCGGTTTCCAACTGTATATAGCCTCCACATTGACTCTGTACCGGTACCCCCTGTATATAGCCTCCACATTGACTCTGTACCGGTTTCCAACTGTATATAGCCTCCACATTGACTCTGTACCGGTTCCCAACTGTATATAGCCTCCACATTGACTCTGTACCGGTACCCCCTGTATATAGCCTCCACATTGACTCTGTACCGGTTTCCAACTGTATATAGCCTCCACATTGACTCTGTACCGGTTTCCAACTGTATATAGCCTCCACATTGACTCTGTACCGGTTTCCAACTGTATATAGCCTCCACATTGACTCTGTACCGGTACCCCCTGTATATAGCCTCCACATTGACTCTGTACCGGTTTCCAACTGTATATAGCCTCCACATTGACTCTGTACCGGTGCCCCCTGTATATAGCCTCCACATTGACTCTGTACCGGTTTCCAACTGTATATAGCCTCCACATTGACTCTGTACCGGTTTCCAACTGTATATAGCCTCCACATTGGCTCTGTACCGGTGCCCCCTGTATATAGTCTCCACATTGACTCTGTACCGGTACCCCCTGTATATAGCCTCCACATTGACTCTGTACCGGTTTCCAACTGTATATAGCCTCCACATTGACTCTGTACCGGTTTCCAACTGTATATAGCCTCCACATTGACTTTGTACCGGTTTCCAACTGTATATAGCCTCCACATTGACTCTGTACCGGTGCCCCCTGTATATAGCCTCCACATTGACTCTGTACCGGTTTCCAACTGTATATAGCCTCCACATTGACTCTGTACCGGTGCCCCCTGTATATAGCCTCCACATTGACTCTGTACCGGTACCCCCTGTATATAGCCTCCACATTGACTCTGTACCGGTTTCCAACTGTATATAGCCTCCACATTGACTCTGTACCGGTTTCCAACTGTATATAGCCTCCACATTGACTTTGTACCGGTTTCCAACTGTATATAGCCTCCACATTGACTCTGTACCGGTGCCCCCTGTATATAGCCTCCACATTGACTCTGTACCGGTTTCCAACTGTATATAGCCTCCACATTGACTCTGTACCGGTGCCCCCTGTATATAGCCTCCACATTGACTCTGTACCGGTTTCCAACTGTATATAGCCTCCACATTGACTCTGTACCGGTGCCCCCTGTATATAGCCTCCACATTGACTCTGTACCGGTTTCCAACTGTATATAGCCTCCACATTGACTCTGTACCGGTTTCCAACTGTATATAGCCTTGCTTTTTATTTTACTGATGCTGTTTAATTATTTCTTACCTTTATTTTTCACTTAACACTAATTATTTAAAAGATGTCTTAAAACTTCTTAAAGCATTGTTGGTTAAGGTCTTGTAAGCATTTCACTGTACACCTGTTGTATTCCGGCGCATGTGACAAATACAATTTGATTTGATTTGACAAGGCAGCAGCACAAATCAGGGTCCAAACATTATTGGGCACAGACAGCAGCACAAAGGGAAAGAAGGTAGAGACAACAATACATCACGCAAAGCAGCCACACCTGTGTGTATAGTTGAGTGGGATGGATAGGGTGTAACTCCAGTGTAACTCTGTGTGTAGGCTTGCAAAATTCCGCTAAGTTATCCAAAAGTTTTTCAGAATTCCTGGTCGAAAGATTCTCGGAAGGATGGAATGTGCAGGGAATCTAGAACATTGTGAAAGTTCCAATAAACGGGAAACTGAATGTCTGTATCTGTCTGTATCTGATCTTCCAGTCTAGATGTGATTGTATGCATGGTTGGGAGGGCTCTACCCCGTCCTCCGGCTGTACCCTGAAGAATGTATGTAATGACACCACCTGCCACCCCAACGCCGGCTGTGAGACCGGCCTGGACGGATACCCCAGGTGGGTCAACCAATCAATCAACCAACTAATCAACCAATCAATCAAAATGTATTTTATAAAATTATAAAAGGTTATTTGTCACAAAGCGCTTTACAGATAACCAGCCTAAAACCCCAAAGAACAAGCAATGCAGAGACAGAAGCACAGTGGCCAGGAAACCTAGAAAGAAACCTAGAAACCTGATCACTGTCCTGGTCACTGTCCTGGTCACTGTCCTGGTCACTGTCCTGGTCACTGTCCTGGTCACTGTCCTCACAAGAAGAATGTTGTAACCCAGGTAGGGTTGTAGTATTCTGGTAACTTTCCCAAAAATCACAGATTTTCCAGAAATCCTGGGTGGAAGTTTACTGGCATCAGAAAGAGAATAAGGAGAAGGAAATCTGGGAATCCTCATGGGAATTGTAACGAATGTTAATGGAATTTTGCAACTCTAAACTCAGGGGTGACCTGGCCAACTCTCCTCCTGGAGGGCTGCTAGGTCTGCAGGGTTTTGCTCCAGACCTGCTCTAACACAACTGATTCAGCTAATCAAGGATCTGATGAGCAGCTAAATAGTAGAACAAGGTGTGTTAGAGTAGAGCTGGAGCAAAACCCTACACACCCAGAAAGATTTCCCCTCCGTAAATCATGCACGCCCAATAGCTCTCTGGGAGGAGGGCTGGACCCCCTGTAAATCCTGAACACCCAGTTACTCTCTGGGAGGAGGGCTGGACCCCCTGTAAATCCTGAACACCCAGTTACTCTCTGGGAAGAGGGCTGGACCCCTGTATTTTAACTCTGAATTGAATGCTCTCCTTTTTTCTCTCTCTCTCTCTCTCTCTCTCTCTCTCTCTCTCTCCCTCTCTCTCTCTCTCTCCTCGGTCAGGTGCTTGTGCAACGCCCAACAGATCGGCGATGGCTACCGTTGTTATGGCAACCTGATGGAACGGCTAGTGGAGCTGAACAGGGAGGGGACACACAAGGGGAAGCTCTCTGGAGCCATCTTGCTATTTGGTACCCAACCTCCCTATATGTGTTATTGTTGTTGTTAAACGGCAGGTTACTAATGTCTGTTTCCTTTATATTCAGTGAGAGACTGTAGGCTGACCATCAGCCAACAGGGACCTTTCACCGCTTTCGTCCCTCTTTCGTCCTTCATTGTGCCTCTAGCAGTAAGTTAACGTAAAACCTAACCCTAACAACCTAACCCTAACAACCTAACCCTAACAACCTAACCCTAACAACCTAACCCTAACATCCTAACCCTTATAATGTAACCCTAACAACCTAATCCTAACAACCTAACCCTAACAACCTAACCCTTATAACGTAACCCTAACAACCTAACCCTTATAACGTAACCCTAACAACCTAATCCTTATAACGTAACCCTAACAACCTAACCCTAACAACCTAACCCTAACAACCTAACCCTTATAACGTAACCCTAACAACCTAATCCTAACAACCTAAACCTAACAACCTAATCCTAACAACCTAACCCTTATAACGTAACCCTAACAACCTAATCCTAACAACCTAACCCTAACAACCTAATCCTAACAACCTAACCCTTATAACGTAACCCTAACAACCTAACCCTTATAACGTAACCCTAACAACCTAATCCTTATAACGTAACCCTAACAACCTAATCCTTATAACGTAACCCTAACAACCTAATCCTTATAACGTAACCCTAACAACCTAATCCTAACAACCTAACCCTTATAACGTAACCCTAACAACCTAATCCTAACAACCTAACCCTTATAACGTAACCCTAACAACCTAACCCTAACAACCTAACCCTTATAACGTAACCCTAACAACCTAACCCTAACAACCTAACCCTGATAACGTAACCATAACAACCTAATCCTAACAACCTAACCCAAACAACCTAACCCTAATAACGCAACCATAACAACCTAACCCTAACAACCTAACCCAGAGGTTGATAATCATACTAACCTCACCCTGATCCCAGATCTGTCTGTGCTTTAGTCTTGGGGTCATCAAACCTCCCCTCAGGACCCCCAGCCGTTCCCCGTCCAGGGATTATCAAACCTCTCCTCAGGACCCCCAGCTGTTCCCTGTCCAGGGGGTTATCAGACCTCTCCTCAGGACCCCAAGCCGTTCCCTGTCCTGGGGATTATCAAACCTCTCCCCAGGACCCCCAGCCGTTCCATGTCCTGGGGATTATCAAACCTCTCCCCAGGACCCCCAGCCGTTCCCTGTCCAGGGATTATCAAACCTCTCCTCAGGACCCCCAGCCGTTCCCTGTCCAGGGATTATCAAACCTCTCCCCAGAACCCCCAGCCGTTCCCCGTCCAGGGATTATCAAACCTCTCCTCAGGACCCCTAGCTGTTCCCTGTCCAGGGGGTTATCAGACCTCTCCTCAGGACCCCAAGCCGTTCCCTGTCCTGGGGATTATCAAACCTCTCCCCAGGACCCCCAGCCGTTCCATGTCCCGGGGATTATCAAACCTCTCCCCAGGACCCACAGCCGTTCCCTGTCCAGGGATTATCAAACCTCTCCTCAGGACCCCCAGCCGTTCCCTGTCCAGGGATTATCAAACCTCTCCTCAGGACCCCCAGCTGTTCCCTGTCCAGGGGGTTATCAGACCTCTCCTCAGGACCCCAAGCCGTTCCCTGTCCTGGGGATTATCAAACCTCTCCCCAGGACCCCCAGCCGTTCCCTGTCCAGGGATTATCAAACCTCTCCTCAGGACCCCCAGCCGTTCCCTGTCCAGGGATTATCAAACCTCTCCCCAGGACCCCCAGCCGTTCCCTGTCCAGGGATTATCAGACCTCTCCTCAGGACCCCCAGCCGTTCCCTGTCCAGGGATTATCATACCTCTCCTCAGGACCCCCAGCCGTTCCCTGTCCAGGGGGTTATCAGACCTCTCCTCAGGACCCCCAGCCATTCCCTGTATTAGAACTGTTTCAGATCTAGCACCCCTGATTCAACAAGCTAATCATCAATCCCTTTAATAGGTCAATCAGGTGAGCTAGTTCAGGGCTACAAAAGCATCACTGCTTTAGTCCACTCCTCTGCCTCATGGCAACCAGTCAGCTAAAGCACGAGCAGATTTGAACAGGCCAGAGTTGCATCCCAAGCTTATGCTCTCTTCAGCTAAAGTGTTAGCAAGAAATAAATGTGTACTAGGTGTGTATAAATGTGTACAAAATTCCATGACTTTCCAGGAATCCTGGTTGCAAGATTTCTGGGTTTAAAAGGGAATGACTAGGAAAATTGTGAATCCTTCAACCAGGATTTTTGGAAAACCAGGGAATTTGGGGAAAATGACTGGAATGTTGCAGCCTTAGTGGCACAATTAGAGATGCAGCCCAGGTTACTGACTCCTGTCCTGTTGTCCATCCTCCTCAGGGCGTGACCGACGAGTCTGTGTGTCAACGTTACCTGGTGAGGGGTCAGTACCTGTATAAAAGCCTGGATAGAACCGACGTCTATACTGCAAGTGGACTACAACTCAGGTTCAAGCCCAATAAGGTGACTACAACTCAGGTTCAAGCTCAATAAGGTGACTACAACTCAGGTTCAAGCCCAATAAGGTGAAAGAAATGCTATATTCTCATTCATCTGTATGTCTAGGCACATCATATCTTTCATATCTTGGTTCAAATCATATGTTTCAATAATCTTTCATCTACAGGATAAACTAGATCTCTGTGACTTTTCTCCAGATTTTAAAACATTCTGAATACTGAATATTGAATGCTTTGGGTAAGGTCGCAAAATGCTGCATAGGTTTTCCCAGTTGGAATATTCTTGGAATCAGAAAGGGAATAAGCAGGAAGGGCTCATAGGGCTCTAGGGAATAGGACTATATGGAAATAGAGTGCCATTTAAAACGCAGGTTACGTGTGTTTGGTCCCACCCCCAATGGGTTTGGTCCCACCCCCAATGTGGTGGTCCCACCCCCAATGTGTTTGGTCCCACCCCCAATGTGGTGGTCCCACCCCCAATGTGTTTGGTCCCACACCCAATGTGTTTGGTGTTGTTTGACACAGATTACATGTGGTGGTCCCACCCCCAATGTGTTTGGTGTTGTTTGACACAGATTACATGTGGTGGTCCCACCCCCAATGTGTTTGGTGTTGTTTGACACAGATTACATGTGGTTTCCCCATCCCCAATGTGTTTTGTGTTGTTTGACACAGATTATATGTGGTGGTCCCACCCCCAATGTGTTTGGTCCCACACCTAATGTGTTTTGTGTTGTTTGACAGCAATTCATGTTGGTGAAGTCTCCTGAGACTCTCTACTCAGTCATCCAGCAGGACATCCCAGCAGCCAATGGGGTTATCCATATCATTGACCAGCCAATCATACCCAGGAACATCCTCCCTGACAGCCCAAAGGACGAGCAGGTGTTACCATGTTATTAGAATGAGTAGTACATCTCAGCCCAGAGGTCCGCTCTACTGCTGGTTTTCCTCCGCATAGTGTTTAAATCCTGGTCCTGGGGGGCACATTTTAGTTTTTGCCCACAGCACTTAATTAACACCTGATTCAAATAATCAACTTGTCATTAAGACCTTTATTAGTGTAATCAGCTGTGTAGTGTTAGGACAAAAACTAAAATGTGCACTCCTTTGGGTCCCCAGAACCAGGATGAAGAAACACTACCATAGCATTATACTATGCTGCCACTTGTGATCGGATGATACCATAGAGTTGCATAGAGGGCCCAATTTTCACAAAACAGTGCAATTGAGGACTTTCACCATTTTGACGTAGCCAATTGGCTGGGACTTCCTACGGTATGGGTTAAGGAAGGATCATGTAATTCTATCAAGGTCAACAGGAGGGATCAGTCCATGAATTATGCTCATGAGAAAACATTCCATAACTCTAGGTGGTAGTATGCAACCTTATAACTTGTTAACAGACTGTCAATAAACTCACAGAAGTAGTAGAAGAAGAAGAAATTAACTACTTTAAAATGGAGATATCCCTCAGATGCGCTGCCTATTTTGACACAGAAGCCATTATGGCAAAGCTACAAAGATGTGCCCTCTATCAAACTCTTTCGATGATAATGACTGATCGTTTTGTCACTTGAAGTTTGCTGATAAGACCATCGGGGAGATCCTGACAAAGGATGAGAAATACAACCGCTTCCTCTCGCTGGTGGACGTGAGTGGCCTCTAATGGTTTTTCACTAAATGTTTTGTTTCAGGGTTCATATTCACTAAGAGTCTCAGAGTAGGAGTGCTGATCTATGATCAGGTCCCTCCATGTCCATGAAATCTGATTTATTATGATCTGAAACGCTAAACTGATCCTAGATCATCCTACTATGAATACAGGCCATGGTGGTATTCCTTCTGATGTACTTTACCTACTTATTGGACCGTTCTTAAATGCTTCTTAAAGCCTTCTGCTACTAGGTTATAGAGAAAGGGAAAGGGGGATACCTAGTCAGTTGTACAACAGCATTCTGCTACTAGGTTATAGAGAAAGGGAAAGGGGGATACCTAGTCAGTTGTACAACAGCCTTCTGCTACTAGGTTATAGAGAAAGGGAAAGGGGGATACCTAGTCAGTTGTACAACAGCATTCTGCTACTAGGTTATAGAGAAAGGGAAAGGGGGATACCTAGTCAGTTGTACAACAGCCTTCTGCTACTAGGTTATAGAGAAAGGGAAAGGGGGATACCTAGTCAGTTGTACAACAGCCTTCTGCTACTAGGTTATAGAGAAAGGGAAAGGGGGATACCTAGTCAGTTGTACAACAGCCTTCTGCTACTAGGTTATAGAGAAAGGGAAAGGGGGATACCTAGTCAGTTGTACAACAGCCTTCTGCTACTAGGTTATAGAGAAAGGGAAAGGGGGATACCTAGTCAGTTGTACAACAGCCTTCTGCTACTAGGTTATAGAGAAAGGGAAAGGGGGATACCTAGTCAGTTGTACAACAGCCTTCTGCTACTAGGTTATAGAGAAAGGGAAAGGGGGATACCTAGTCAGTTGTACAACAGCCTTCTGCTACTAGGTTATAGAGAAAGGGAAAGGGGGATACCTAGTCAGTTGTACAACAGCATTCTGCTACTAGGTTATAGAGAAAGGGAAAGGGGGATACCTAGTCAGTTGTACAACAGCCTTCTGCTACTAGGTTATAGAGAAAGGGAAAGGGGGATACCTAGTCAGTTGTACAACAGCATTCTGCTACTAGGTTATAGAGAAAGGGAAAGGGGGATACCTAGTCAGTTGTACAACAGCATTCTGCTACTAGGTTATAGAGAAAGGGAAAGGGGGATACCTAGTCAGTTGTACAACAGCCTTCTGCTACTAGGTTATAGAGAAAGGGAAAGGGGGATACCTAGTCAGTTGTACAACAGCCTTCTGCTACTAGGTTATAGAGAAAGGGAAAGGGGGATACCTAGTCAGTTGTACAACAGCATTCTGCTACTAGGTTATAGAGAAAGGGAAAGGGGGATACCTAGTCAGTTGTACAACAGCCTTCTGCTACTAGGTTATAGAGAAAGGGAAAGGGGGATACCTAGTCAGTTGTACAACAGCCTTCTGCTACTAGGTTATAGAGAAAGGGAAAGGGGGATACCTAGTCAGTTGTACAACAGCCTTCTGCTACTAGGTTATAGAGAAAGGGAAAGGGGGATACCTAGTCAGTTGTACAACAGCATTCTGCTACTAGGTTATAGAGAAAGGGAAAGGGGGATACCTAGTCAGTTGTACAACAGCATTCTGCTACTAGGTTATAGAGAAAGGGAAAGGGGGATACCTAGTCAGTTGTACAACAGCCTTCTGCTACTAGGTTATAGAGAAAGGGAAAGGGGGATACCTAGTCAGTTGTACAACAGCCTTCTGCTACTAGGTTATAGAGAAAGGGAAAGGGGGATACCTAGTCAGTTGTACAACAGCATTCTGCTACTAGGTTATAGAGAAAGGGAAAGGGGGATACCTAGTCAGTTGTACAACAGCCTTCTGCTACTAGGTTATAGAGAAAGGGAAAGGGGGATACCTAGTCAGTTGTACAACAGCATTCTGCTGCTAGGTTATTTTTTTATTTCACCTTTATTTAACCAGGTAGTCTAGTTCAGAACAAGTTCTCATTTGCAACTGCGACCTGGCCAAGATAAAGCATAGCAGTGAGAACAGACAACACAGAGTTACACATGGAATAAACAAAACATACAGTCAATAAGACAGTAGAACAAAAGAAAACAAAAAGTATAAATACAGTGAGTGCAAATGAGGTAAGTTAAGGCAATAAATAGGCCATGGTGGCGAAGTAATTACAATATAGCAATTAAACACTGGAATGGTAGATCGGCAGAAGATGAATGTGCAGGTTGAGATACTGGGGTGCAGAGGAGCAATATAAATAAATAAATACAGTATGGGGATGAGGTAGATAGATAGATAGATAGATAGATAGATAGATAGATAGATAGATAGATAGATAGATAGATAGATAGATAGATAGATAGATAGATAGATAGATAGATAGATAGATAGATAGATAGATAGATAGATAGATAGATAGATAGATATCGGCATCTGCCTTGCTCAGGGGCAGAACGACAAATATTTACATTGTAGAGAGCACTAATGATAATGCATGACTTGATCAATGTCTGTCTGTCTGTCTGTCTGTCTGTCTGTCTGTCTGTCTGTCTTTCAGAACTGTGGGACTACTCTGCCTCTGAGAGGTCCTGGTCCTCTCACTGTGTTCGTCCCGACCAACGATGCTGTGGACAAGTTCAGAGACGGCAGGCTGATTTATATGCTGTTCCATGTGAGTACTAATACTATACTATATACGTGCATGCTGTACCACGTGAGTACTACCGTGTACTGCTGTACAGTGCATTGGAAAATTATTCAGACCCCTTCCCTTTTACCACATTTTGTTACGTTACAGCCTTATTCTAAAATCGATTAAATAATTGTTTCCCTCATCAATCTACACACAATACCCCATAATGACATCACAATACCGCATAATGACATCACAATACCCCATAATGACATCACAATACCCCATAATGACATCACAATACCCCATAATGACATCACAATACCCCATAATGACATCACAATACCCCATAATGACATCACAATACCCCATAATGACATCACAATACCCCATAATGACATCACAATACCCCATAATGACATCACAATACCCCATAATGACATCACAATACCCCATAATAACAAAATGAAAACTTATTTTTAGATTTTTTTTGCAAATGTATTAATAATAAAAAACAGAAATACGTTATTTACGTAAGTATTAACACCCTTTGCTATGAGAAATACAGCTCAGGTACATCCTGTTTCCATTGATCATCCTTGAGATGTTTCTACAACTTGATTGGAATCCACCTGTGGTAAATTCAAATAATTGGACATGATTTGGAAAGTGTTAGAATTGCGTAAATTCGAATCTGGTATCAGGATAAATATAACAATGAGTCACCGATTGTGTACTATGTATTATTTATTAGCTAAGTAATAAATGGCAAATGCAACTTTCGTATATACGGGCTCACTGTAATACCACGCAGGGCAGAACAGAGAACTGACAAGATGTACGTAAACAGTGTTCTTATACTGTGATAGACATTGTTCCAACCCGTCTGTTGGCCTATCACAGTAGAGGCTGGGCGTGGTTTAAACTTGCTCAGCCTATTGCAGGTGCTCAGGCTGTTCCCCGCCTCTTGGCGCTTCTTGGAGTCCTCCCTCCGTCGATGTATAGATTCTCACTGTTCTGGTATCGCAGCCTAGTTAGAACAGTTGCTCAGTTCCTGCTATTGTGTTGTTCAGTATTTTTCCATCTCAGTTAAACCTCGTGATGACCACCCCTCCCTATCACAACTTTGTAAGATACAGCAAGTCACACCATGTGCTCAATATTGTTACATCCAAACACAAGGACAAAGCATCTGCTGGGCTGTTATCTACAGTTTTGCAACATGCAGGTCACACCATGTTAGTCAGTTCTTGTCACACACACACACAAACAGGCAAGTAGATGTAGCAAGCAGTTGTTTACTCTCATGATTATGCTCAAGTGCACAAATGCAGATACCTCACACAACCAACATCAGATAATATTTCATCATATATATATGGTAATGGCTATAATGTAAAATACAGGATCCCACAAAAGGCACACACCTGTCTATATAAGGTCCCACAGTTGACAGTGCATGTCAGAGCAAAAACCAAGCCACGAGTGCACCAAAAATATTTTGCAGAATTGAAGGTCCCCAAGAACACAGTGGCCTCCATCATTCTTCAATGGAAGAAGTTTGGAACCACCAAGACTCTTCGTAGAGCTGGCCGCCCGGCCAAACTGAGAAATTGGGGGGAGAAGGACCTTGGTCAGGGAGGTGACCAAGAACTCGATGTTCACTCTGACAGAGCTCCAGTGTTCCTCTGTGGAGATGGGAGAACCTTCCAGAAGGACAACCATCTCTGCAGAACTCCACCAATCAGGCCTTTATGGAGTGACCAGAGTGACCAGACAGAAGCCACTCCTCAGTAAAAGGCACATGACAGCACACTTGGAGTTTGCCAAAAGGCACCTAAATGACTCTCAGACCATGAGAAACACAATTCTCTGGTCTGATGAAACGAAGATTGACCTTTTTGGCCTGAATGCCAAGCGTCACGTCTGGAGGAAACCTGGCACCATCCCTACGGTGAAGCATGGTAGTGGCAGCATCATGCTGTGGGGATGTTTATCAGAGACTAGTTGGGATCGAGGGAAGGATGTCGGGAGCAAATTACAGAGAGATCCTTCATGAAATCCTGCTCAAGAGCGATCAGGACCTCAGCCTGGGGCGAAGGTTACCCTTCCAACAGGACAACGACCCTAATCACACAGCCAATACAATGCAGCAGTGGCTTCGGGACAGGTCTCTGAATGTCCTTGAATGGCCCAGCCAGAGCTCAAACATCGTTGGAGAGACCTGAAAATTGCTGTGCAGCGATGCACCTCATCCAGCCTGACAGAGCTTGAGGCTCGAGACATCTCAAGGCTGCAATGGCTGCCAAATGCGCTTTAACAAAGTACTGAGTAAAGGGTCTGAAAACTTCTGTAAATCTAATATTTCAGTTTATTTTATTTTATTTTATAAATTAGCAAAAATGTCTAAACTTGTTTTTGCTTTGTCATTATGGTGTATTAGGTGTAGATTGAGGGAAAAACACACTTTTATCCATTTTAGAATAAGGCTGTATCGTAACAAAATGTGGAAAAAGTGAAGGGGTCTGAATACTTTTCGAATTCACTGTATATATTGATATATAGGATGTCATTTACTACTACTGTCGATGCTATATTATACTATATATACTATTTTCAAAAGTAAAACGATATAAAGGTAATATGGTGTCATTTGGGAAGCTGTATTTTAATCCACAGTAATGTGATGTGAATGTGATGTGAATACTAGTGATATCCCAGTGACCGCACAGTATTCCCAGTGACCCTACAGTATTCCCAGTAACCATGCAGTATTCCCAGTGACCGTACAGTATTCCCAGTGACCCTACAGTTTTCCTAGTGACTGTGCAGTATTCCCAGTGACACTACAGTATTCCCAGTGACCGTACAGTATTCCCAGTGACTCTACAGTATTCCCAGTGACCATGCAGTATTCCCAGTAACCGTACAGTATTCCCAGTGACCCTACATTATTCCCAGTAACCATGCAGTATTCCCAGTGACCCTACAGTTTTCCCAGTGACTGTGCAGTATTCCCAGTGACCATACAGTATTCCCAGTGACCGTACAGTATTCCCAGTGACCCTACAGTTTTCCCAGTGACTCTACAGTATTCCCAGTGACCGTACAGTATTCCCAGTGACCCTATAGTTTTCCCAGTGACCATGCAGTATTCCCAGTGACCCTATAGTATTCCCAGTGACCCTATAGTATTCCCAGTGGCCCTACAGTATTCCCAGTGTGAAACTGTTCAATGTTCTCTGTTCTCCCCCTCTGAAGGCCCAGAACAAGCTTCAAGAGCTACTGAAACAACATATCTACTCCCAGGCTGCGGTAAGCACTTTTACCACATGTTACAAGAGCTCATGTTACAGTTGGGATCTGAACCCCGGTCTCCAGCATGGAAAACCACTTCACATGTTACAGGTGGGATCTGAACCCCGGTCTCCAGCATGGAAAACCACTTCACATGTTACAGGTGGGATCTGAACCCCGGTCTCCAGCATGGAAAACCACTTCACATGTTACAGGTGGGATCTGAACCCCAGCATGGAAACCCACTTTACAGGTGGGATCTGAACCCCGGTCTCCAGCATGGAAACCCACTTTACAGGTGGGATCTGAACCCCGGTGTCCAGCATGGAAAACCACTTCACATGTTACAGGTGGGATCTGAACCCCGGTCTCCAGCATGGAAAACCACTTCACATGTTACAGGTGGGATCTGAACCCCGGTCTCCAGCATGGAAACCCACTTTACATGTTACAGGTGGGATCTGAACCCCGGTCTCCGGCATGGAAAACCACTTCACATGTTACAGGTGGGATCTGAACCCCGGTCTCCGGCATGGAAAACCACTTCACATGTTACAGGTGGGATCTGAACCCCGGTCTCCGGCATGGAAACCCACTTTACATGTTACAGGTGGGATCTGAACCCCAGCATGGAAACCCACTTTACATGTTACAGGTGGGATCTGAACCCCGGTCTCCAGCATGGAAACCCACTTTACAGGTGGGATCTGAACCCCGGTCTCCAGCATGGAAACCCACTTTACAGGTGGGATCTGAACCCCAGTCTCCAGCATGGAAAACCACTTTACATGTTACAGGTGGGATCTGAGCCCCGGTCTCCAGCATGGAAACCCACTTTACATGTTACAGGTGGGATCTGAACCCCGGTCTCCAGCATGGAAAACCACTTTACGTGTTACAGGTGGGATCTGAACCCCAGTCTCCAGCATGGAAACCCACTTTACAGGTGGGATATGAACCCCAGTCTCCAGCATGGAAACCCACTTTACAGGTGGGATCTGAACCCCGGTCTCCAGCATGGAAAAACACTTTACATGTTACAGGTGGGATCTGAACCCCGATATCCGACGTGAAAAACCAATTTACAAAATTGTACAAAACTTATCATGTTGTTGATGAGGACATCTTTCTGAATGCACCCTTTAAAATGGGCTCCACTCAAACAGACATGTTTAAAACTCTAAATGCTTGTTGCCAAAACGTGTAAATTCTTAAATAATCTCTGCTACTGTTAAACAACGTTAAAACATTAACACTACCACAGTGAGTGATGGATTCCAGTTTCCAGTTAAACTAGCATTGGACCCCTGCACCTAAATACATTTGATTAGGAGTTACTGAGTCGAACACAGCTATTACTTTCTGTTTCGATCCTTGCCTATGGAGCACAGCTATTACTTCCTGTTACGCTCCTTGCCTATGGAGCACAGCTATTACTTCCTGTTACGCTCCTTGCCTATGGAGCACAGCTATTAATTATTGATTCTATCTCTGTAGTTGACCGTGGACCAGCTGGCAAGCATGGGTCTGATTCAGACTATGGCCAATCAGATCCTACTAGTCAACCTCACCAACGATGTAAGTTCTGCTATTTCAAGACGGGATGCTTCCCAAGTGACACCCTATTCCCTATAGGGCCCTGGTCAACAGTAGTACTACACCCTATTCCCTATAGGGCCCTGGTCAACAGTAGCACTACACCCTATAGGGCCCTGGTCAACAGTAGCACTACACCCTATTCCCTATAGGGCCCTGCTCAACAGTATCACTACACCCTATTCCCAATAGGGCCCTGGTCAGCAGTAGTGCCAGCAGCATACCACCCTGCATACCTCTGCTGGCTTGCTTCTGAAGCTAAGCAGGGTTGGTCCTGGTCAGTTCCTGGATGGGAGACCAGATGCTGCTGGAAGTGGTGTTGGAGAACCAGTAGGAGGCACTCTTTCCTCTGGTCTAAAAAATATATATCCCAATGCCCCAGGGCAGTGATTGGGGACACTGCCCTGTGTAGGATGCCTATTACCTATAGGGCCCTGGTCAACAGCAGTACTATTCCCTATAGGGCCCTGGTCAACAGTGGTACTACACCCTATTCCCTATAGGGCCCTGGTCAACAGCAGTACTACATCCTATTCCCTATAGGGCCCTGGTCAACAGTGGTACTACACCCTATTCCCTATAGGGCCCTGGTCAACAGTAGTACTACTATCTATTCCCCAGCAGTACTGGGGAATAGGGCCCTGGTCAACATAGTACTACACCTTATTCCACATAGGGCCCTGGTCAACATTAGTACTACACCCTATTCCACCCTATTCCACATAGGGCCCTGGTCAACATTAGTGCACTATATTAGGAACAGGGTGCCATTTGGGAGACACCGGGGTCTTTTCTATAAAATAGTGTTGAATCTAAAAGGGATAACTAAAGGATAGGTTGATCATGAGCTTTACTGTTTACTTGAATTGTAATTTCATTGTGATTTGTTAAAGGGGAGGGTCACTATTTTATAACATAATGTTAGAGACATTGGATCACTTTCAGGATTAAAAACCATCTATCATAAATTATACAATTCTGAAGTTCCCTTTTAAGGACATCTCCATTGTGTCTGACAGGGCCTGGTGCTGCTGGGCGGGAAACCTCTTCAGATTACTAATATTATGGCATCCAATGGAGTGATCCATATGATTGACGGGGTTCTAGTCCCGCCCTCGATCGTCCCCATCCTGCCTAAGAGATGTGATGTCACAGAGAACAAAATCATTGTGGTAGGTGGAAACATTCTGTTCTGTTCTATTCTAGTCTATTCTAATTGAAAAATGACTGTGGCATTGTGATGTTGTTTGTGTGTCCGTTCTCCAGGGCCCGTGTGTGAGGTGCAGCTATCTCTATGAGTCACATTGCCCCGAGGGAAGCATAGAACTGGTAAAATAATCACAGCAATGTTTTCTATTCCTCTCATGAAGGTGGCTGGCTGTTAAAGACCTGTGCCTGCTATCCTTGATGCAGTGAAAAGATCCTAAGCTTCTGCTACATCTTTTTGAGTGTGGCTCTATGTCTGGATCTCTATTCAGCTCATGGCCTGTATCATTATACAAAGTAGTTCTTACTCATTTTTAAATACCAGCTACATAAACAATGACACATATTTGTAATGATTTGTCTACACTCAAATCTAATGAAATGTTTATTTGTCATATGCCTGCACAGGATACAACTATTTATATTAGTTCTGTTGGTAACGACCCTGTTAGGTAACGACCCTGTTAGGTAACGACCCTGTTAGGTAACGACCCTGTTAGGTAACGACCCTGTTAGGTAACGACCCTGTTAGGTAACGACCCTGTTAGGTAACGACCCTCTTCTGTTGCTAATAAGATACGGTACTTATTGTTGTTTCTGTACCACAGCATAGTCACATGAAGGATTGTGACTATCAGGCATATCCATTCAACCCCACGCTCAATAAAGGTTGTGCTAAATACTGCAACACTACTATTGAGGTAAGTCCTCCTGGTTCTTTTTCCTCGTTAAGCTCCTGGTTCATTTTCCTGGCTCTGCTCTTGGTTCTTTTCCTGGCTCAGCTCTTAGTTCTTTTCCTGGCTCAGCTCTTGGTTATTTTCCTGGCTCAGCTCTTGGTTCTTTTCCTGGCTCAGCTCTTGGTTCTTTTCCTGGCTCAGCTCTTGGTTATTTTCCTGGCTCAGCTCTTGGTTCTTTTCCTGGCTCAGCTCTTGGTTCATTTCCTGGCTCAGCTCTTGGTTCTTTTCCTGGCTCAGCTCTTGGTTTTTTCCTGGCTCAGCTCTTGATTCATTTCCTGGCTCAGCTCTTGGTTCTTTTCCTGGCTCAGCTCTTGGTTCATTTCCTGGTTCAGCTCTTGGTTCATTTCCTGTATCTTTTTCATTCATCATGTAGAGAGAGAGAATGATATGTCTGGTATGTTTATAGCAATATCTTCTTTCTGAAGAATAAAGTAAAGAAAGAGATTAAATACAAACATGATGTTAACACATAGTTTCGGTTAGGATGACAACAGACTTGCGGACCAAATGACACCCTATTCTTTAAATAGTTCACTACTTCTGACCAGAGCTTTGTGGAGCCCTACGGAGCCCTATGGAGCCCTATTAAGCCCTACGGAGCCCTATGGAGCCTTATGGAGTCCTGTGGAGCCCTATGGAGCCCTATGGAGTCATGTGGAGCCCTACAGAGCCCTATCGGTCCCTATGGGCCATGGTCAAAAGTAGTGCACTACACAGGGAATAGGGTGCGTTTGAAACCCTGCAGTCTCAGTGAGTGATTTGATTCTGTTGAGTTTCAGCGAGCAGAGTGTTGCAGTGGGTTCTATGGACCTGAGTGTAAAACGTGTACAGGAGGTTTCCAGACACCCTGTTATGGCAAAGGCACTGTAAGTAAAAGACTCTATCTGCCTAGCAAGTCGTTCTCTCAGCAGTCTGACAAGCACGCACTCACGCATGCGCACACACACACAAGATGGAAAGAAAGAGCCATACTGTTTGGTTACTGTCTTACGAACGCCGACCCAACTTTGCAATTTTGTTAAATTCATTTGCCGTTTATCTTCAATGTATCAGCAATATTTTCTTATGATCTACAAAAACTTTTGAACATCAGGTAGGCAGTTACTAACCGCAATTCTGGCTTCGACTTCGACTCATCTGACTTCGACTCATGGCCTCTTTGTGTACCTCCGACCCAATCTTCGAGCTGCCCAACAGGAAACGCCAGTGGAAAAGAGGAAGGAGAGCTAAGTGAGACCAAGGTGAAGGGAAAACCAGCCACCACTTTCGTCCATCCCAGTTTCCTAGTCACTTTGAAAAATAAGACGGAAGACCTCAGATCGCGGATATGCTATCAACGAGACTCTCGTAACTGCAATGTTCTCCGTTTTTTTGCTGAAACATTGCTTTCGGACAACCCCCTCCATGGCTGGATTCTCCATTCACCGAGCGGACAGTGGATTCAGGGACATTCGTTATTCACTGTGTCATTATTTCTATTGTAATGATCTTTAACTCTGAATTGTTGGAAAAGGCCCCGTCAGTCAGCATTTCACTGTTCATCTACACGTTGTTTACCAAGCATTTTCTAAAAGGGGTCTGTCTCTTCATCAACAATAACATGTGACTGCAGACTCTAGCTCAGTAGATACTAGTCTGTAGTCTCAGTCTGTAGTCTCAGTCTGTAGTCTCAGTCTGTAGTCTCAGTCTGTAGTCTCAGTCTGTAGTCTCAGTCTGTAGTCTCAGTCTGTAGTCTCGGTCTGTAGTCTCGGTCTGTAGTCTCAGCCTGTAGTCTCAGTCTGTAGTCTCAGTCTGTAGTCTCAGTCTGTAGTCTCAGTCTGTAGTCTCAGTCTGTAGTCTCGGTCTGTAGTCGCAGTCTGTAGTCTCAGTCTGTAGTCTCGGTCTGTAGTCTCGGTCTGTGGTCTCAGTCTGTAGTCTCAGTCTGTAGTCTCAGTCTGTAGTCTCAGTCTGTAGTCTCAGTCTGTAGTCTGTTTGTAGTCTCAGTCTGTAGTCTCGGTCTGTAGTCTCAGCCTGTAGTCTCAGTCTGTAGTCTCAGTCTGTAGTCTCAGTCTGTAGTCTCAGTCTGTAGTCTCAGTCTGTAGTCTCGGTCTGTAGTCGCAGTCTGTAGTCTCAGTCTGTAGTCTCGGTCTGTAGTCTCGGTCTGTGGTCTCAGTCTGTAGTCTCAGTCTGTAGTCTCAGTCTGTAGTCTCAGTCTGTAGTCTCAGTCTGTAGTCTGTTTGTAGTCTCAGTCTGTAGTCTCAGTCTGTAGTCTCGGTCTGTAGTCTCAGTCTGTAGTCTCAGTCTGTAGTCTCAGTCTGTAGTCTCAGTCTGTAGTCTTGGTCTGTAGTCTGTTTGTAATCTCTGTCTATAGTCTCTGTTTATAGTCTCAGTCTGTAGTCTGTCTATAGTCTCAGTCTATAGTCTGTCTATAGTCTGTCTATAGTCTCAGTCTCTAATATCAGTCTATAATCTCAGTCTGTCTATAGTCTGTCTGTAGTCTGTCTATAGTCTCAGTCTATAGTCTGTCTATAGTCTGTCTATAGTCTCAGTCTATAGTCTGTCTATAGTCTCAGTATATAGTCTGTCTAGAGTCTCAGTCTGTAATATCAGTCTATAGTGGAAGTCTCCACCGATTATTCTCCAATCGTGGAATACCTGATGGTCAAATGCTAACCCTTCTACCTCCTGAGAGTTTCCATGTGTTACTGTGACTGCTGTATACAGTGAGTGTAGAAAACATTATGAACACCTGCTTCCTCCATGGCATAGACTGACCAGGTGAATACAGGTGACAGCTGTGGCCCCTTATTGATGTCACCTGTTAAATCCACTTCAATCAGTATAGATGAAGGGGAGCAGACCAGTTAAAGATAGATGTTTAAGCCTTGAGACAATTGAGACATGGATCGTGTCTGTGTTCCAATCAGAGGGTGAATGGACAAGACAAAAAAAACAGCAGCAACGGTGCTGGGGTTTTCAAGCTCAACAGTTTCCCATGTGTATCAAGAATGGTCAATCACCAAAAGGACTATATTATTATTATTATTATTTATATTATTATCTATATTATTATTATCTAGAATATTATCTATATTATTATTATTATTTATATTACTATCTATATTATTATTATCTATATTATTATTATTATTATTATTATTACTATCTATATTATTATTATATAGAATATTATCTATATTATTATTATTATTTATATTACTATCTATATTATTATTATCTATATTATTATTATTATTATTTATATTACTATCTATATTATTATTATTATTATTATTTATATTACTATCTATATTATTATTATTCTTATTTATATTATTATCTATATTATTATTATCTAGAATATTATCTATATTATTATTATTATTTATATTACTATCTATATTATTATTATATAGAATATTATCTATATTATTATTATTATTTATATTACTATCTATATTATTATTATTATTTATATTACTATCTATATTATTATTATCTATATTATTATTATTATTATTTATATTACTATCTATATTATTATTATTATTATTTATATTACTATCTATATTATTATTATTATGATGATTTATATTACTATCTATATTATTATTATTATTATTTATATTACTATCTATATTATTATTATCTAGAATATTATCTATATTATTATTATTATTTATATTACTATCTATAATATTATGATCTATATTATTATTATCTATATTATTATCTATATTATTATTATTTATATTACTATCTATATTATTATTATTATTATCTATAATATTATTATTATCTATATTACTATCTATATTACTATCTAGATTATTTTTACCTCTATTGTTATCTATATTACTATCTATATTATTATCACTACTGCATTGAGGGAAAGAGCTCAATAAAATAATTTCACTGTACTGTTTTACACCTGTTGTATCCTATGCACATGGTGAATAGACTTTGAAACTTGAAACGCATACCATTTTAACCATCATCACGTCCTGTCTCCATGTCTTTGACCTGTGACCTTTCTATGTGTGTGTAGTGTTTTGATGGTATCCATGGTAACGGGTCGTGTCGCTGCGAGGAGCGCTTCAAGGGGATCGCCTGTCACATCTGTTCCGACCCCAACAAACACGGAGAGAAGTGTGACCAGGGTGGGTATGAGTTACACTTTATAGTGCCCTATTCCCTATAGTGTGTACTACTGTTGACCACGCCCCCCGCCCCCCCCCCAAAAAAAAAGTAGTGCACTATATAGGGAATAGGATGCCACTTGGGACACAGTAAAATATAATTTACCCAGTCCTGTTGTATCTAATCCCCATATGGAGCTGGTGCACCATAGAAAGGGCCATTTCACATTTCTCTCCTTGATTAAAAATCATGGTCAAATCTGACTTAAAAACCCTTATCTTGTTTCTCCCCCCTCCCCCCTCTCTCTGTCTCCCCTCTTTCCTCTCTTTCTCCCTCCCTCTCTCCTCTTCCTCCCCCCTCCCCCCTCTCTCTGTCTCCCCTCTTTCCTCTCTTTGTCCCTCCCTCTCTCCTCTTCCTCCCCCCTCCCCCCTTTCTCTGTCTCCCCTCTTTCCTCTCTTTGTCCCTCCCTCTCTCCTCTTCCTCCCCCCTCCACCCTCTCTCTGTCTCCCCTCTTTCCTCTCTTTGTCCCTCCCTCTCTCCTCTTTCTCCCCCCTCCCCCCTCTCTCTGTCTCCCCTCTTTCCTCTCTTTGTCCCTCCCTCTCTCCTCTTTCTCCCCCCTCCCCCCTCTCTCTGTCTCCCCTCTTTCCTCTCTTTGTCCCTCCCTCTCTCCTCTTTCTCACCCCTCCCCCCTCTCTCTGTCTCCCCTCTTTCCTCTCTTTGTCCCTCCCTCTCTCCTCTTCCTCCCCCTCCCCCCTCTCTCTGTCTCTCCTCTTTCCTCTCTTTGTCCCTCCCTCTCTCCTCTTTCTCCCCCCTCCCCCCTCTCTCTGTCTCCCCTCTTTCCTCTCTTTGTCCCTCCCTCTCTCCTCTTTCTCCCCCCTCCCCCTCTCTCTGCCTCCCCTCTTTCCTCTCTTTGTCCCTCCCTCTCTCCTCTTTCTCCCCCCTCCCCTCTCTCTGCCTCCCCTCTTTCCTCTCTTTGTCCCTCCCTCTCTCCTCTTTCTCCCCCCTCCCCCCGCTCTCTGTCTCACCTCTTTCCTCTCTTTGTCCCCCCCCTCGTCGTCTCCAGATTGCCGCTGTCTCCATGGTGTGTGTGATAACCGCCCAGGCAGTAAGGGTGCATGTAGAGGGGGCTCCTGCCTGGAGGGTTACTCTGGAGACTACTGTGATAAGGAGGCTAAGGCCTGTAACTCTGATGGTCTTTCTGAACACTGCCATGTCCACGCCTTCTGCAGCTTCACCGGCAGCCACACCACGTCAGTATTACTTACTTAGCTTACTTATTGCTAGGCAAAGGGCCTCAGTCAGTGCTCTAATGTGCCTCAGTCAGTGCTCTAAAGGGCCTCAGTCAGTGCTCCAAAGGGCCTCAGTCAGTGCTCCAAGGGGCCTCAGTCAGTGCTTCAAAGGGCCTCAGTCAGTGCTCTAAAGGGCCTCAGTCAGTGCTCCAAGGGGCCTCAGTCAGTGCTCCAAGGGGCCTCAGTCAGTGCTTCAAAGGGCCTCAGTCAGTGCTCCAAAGGGCCTCAGTCAGTGCTCCAAGGGGCCTCAGTCAGTGCTCCAAGGGGCCTCAGTCAGTGCTCTAATGTGCCTCAGTCAGTGCTCTAAAGGGCCTCAGTCAGTGCTCCAAAGGGCCTCAGTCAGTGCTCTAAAGGGCCTCAGTCAGTGCTCCAAAGGGACTCAGTCAGTGCTCCAAGGGGCCTCAGTCAGTGTTCCAAGAGGCCTCAGTCAGTGCTCCAAGGGGCCTCAGTCAGTGCTTTAAAGGGCCTCAGTCAGTGCTCTAGTTGGACTCAGTCAGTGTTCCAAGGGGCCTCAGTCAGTGCCCTAAAGGGCCTCAGTCAGTGCTCCAAAAGGCCTCAGTCAGTGTTCCAAGGGGCCTCAGTCAGTGCTCTAAAGGGCCTCAGTCAGTGCTTCAAGGGGTCTCAGTCAGTGTTCTAGTTGGACTCAGTCAGTGCTCCAAAGGGCCTCAGTCAGTGCTCCAAAGGGCCTCAGTCAGTGCTCCAAAGGGCCTCAGTCAGTGCTCTAGTTGGACTCAGTCAGTGCTCCAAGGGGTCTCAGTCAGTGCTTTAAAGGGCCTCAGTCAGTGCTCTAGTTGGACTCAGTCAGTGCTCTAGTTGGACTAAGTCAGTGCTCTAGTTGGACTCAGTCAGTGCTCTAGTTGGACTCAGTCAGTGCTCTAGTTGGACTCAGTCAGTGCTCCAAGGGGTCTCAGTCAGTGCTCTAGTTGGACTCAGTCAGTGCTCTAGTTGGACTCAGTCAGTGCTCTAGTTGGACTCAGTCAGTGCTCCAAGGGGCCTCTTTCAGTGCTTTAAAGGGCCTGTGTGAGTAGTGTAACGTTATAGATGTTTTACCCCATAACTAGTGTGTGTGTGTCCCTGTGTCTAACATATGTGTGTGTGTCCCTGTGTGTAACAGATGTGTGTGTGTCCCTGTGTGTAACAGATGTGTGTGTGTGTGTCCCTGTGTGTAACAGATGTGTGTGTCCCTGTGTAACAGGTGTGTGTGTGTCCCTGTGTCTAACATATGTGTGTGTGTCCCTGTGTCTAACATATGTGTGTGTGTGTCTGTGTAACAGGTGTGTGTGTGTCCCTGTGTCTAACATATGTGTGTGTGTCCCTGTGTGTAACAAATGTGTGTGTGTGTCTGTGTGTAACAAATGTGTGTGTGTGTCTGTGTGTAACAAATGTGTGTGTGTGTGTGTGTGTGTGTGTGAGTGTGTGTCCATGTGTGTAACAGTTGTGTGTGTGTGTGTGTGTGTGTGTCTGTGTGTGTGTGTGTTTCCCTGTGTGTAACAGATGTGTGTGTGTGTGTGTGTGTGTGTGTGTGTGTGTGTGTGTGTGTGTGTGTGTGTGTGTGTGTGTGTGTGTGTGTGTGTGTGTGTGTGTGTGCGCGTGCGTGCGTGCGTGCGTGCGTGTGTGTGTGTGTAACAAATGTGTGTGTGTAACAGATGTGTGTGTGTTTCTTCAATTTATCTGTCTATGTTATTGTCTGTCTATGTTATTAATAATAATAATGTTATTATTATCTATATCTCTATTATTAACATGTGTGTGTGTCCCTGTGTGTGACAGGTGTGAGTGTATGTCGGGGTATGAAGGAGATGGACACTCCTGCATCCTGGTCAACCCCTGCCTGAAGGCTGACAGAGGAGGCTGTGATGTTAACGTAAGACTCAGGACCCCACCAAAATGGCACCCTGTTCCCTATTTAGTGCACAACTTTTTACTAAGGCCCATGTGGATTTCCTGTTTAGTCCTTCCTGATTACAGGAATCTCTCAATCGGGTTGTGGGAATAGTTAATAACGGACGTTAACCGTATTGGTGTATTATAATAACCCTCTCCTCTGAGGTCCAGTGTGTTACCATATCCTCTCTGAGGTCCAGTGTGTTATCATATCCTCTCTGAGGTCCAATGTGTTATCATATCCTCTCTGAGGTCCAGTGTGTTACCATATCCTCTCTGAGGTCCAGTGTGTTACCATATCCTCTCTGAGGTCCAGTGTGTTATCATATCCTCTCTGAGGTCCAATGTGTTACCATATCCTCTCTGAGGTCCAGTGTGTTACCATATCCTCTCTGAGGTCCAGTGTGTTACCATATCCTCTCCTCTGAGGTCCAGTGTGTTACCATATCCTCTCCTCTGAGGTCCAGTGTGTTATCATATCCTCTCTGAGGTCCAGTGTGTTACCATATCCTCTCCTCTGAGGTCCAGTGTGTTACCATATCCTCTCTGAGGTCCAGTGTGTTACCATATCCTCTCCTCTGAGGTCCAGTGTGTTACCATATCCTCTGCTCTGAGGTCTAGTGTGTTACCATATCCTCTCCTCTGAGGTCCAGTGTGTTACCATATCCTCTCTGAGGTCCAGTGTGTTATCATATCCTCTCTGAGGTCCAGTGTGTTACCATATCCTCTCTGAAGTCCAGTGTGTTACCATATCCTCTCCTCTGAGGTCCAGTGTGTTACCATATCCTCTCTGAGGTCCAGTGTGTTACCATATCCTCTCTGAGGTCCAGTGTGTTACCATATCCTCTCCTCTGAGGTTCAGTGTGTTACCATATCCTCTCCTCTGAGGTCCAGTGTGTTACCATATCCTCTCGGAGGTCCAGTGTGTTACCATATCCTCTCCTCTGAGGTCCAGTGTGTTACCATATCCTATCCTCTGAGGTCCAGTGTGTTACCATATCCTCTCTGAGGTCCAGTGTGTTACCATATCCTCTCCTCTGAGGTCCAGTGTGTTACCATATCCTCTCTGAGGTCCAGTGTGTTACCATATCCTCTCCTCTGAGGTTCAGTGTGTTACCATATCCTCTGCTCTGAGGTCCAGTGTGTTACCATATCCTCTCTGAGGTCCAGTGTGTTATCATATCCTCTCTGAGGTCCAGTGTGTTACCATATCCTCTCCTCTGAGGTCCAGTGTGTTACCATATCCTCTCCTCTGAGGTCCAGTGTGTTACCATATCCTCTCTGAGGTCCAGTGTGTTATCATATCCTCTCTGAGGTCCAGTGTGTTACCATATCCTCTCTGAAGTCCAGTGTGTTACCATATCCTCTCCTCTGAGGTCCAGTGTGTTACCATATCCTCTCGGAGGTCCAGTGTGTTACCATATCCTCTCCTCTGAGGTCCAGTGTGTTACCATATCCTCTCCTCTGAGGTCCAGTGTGTTACCATATCCTCTCCTCTGAGGGCCAGTGTGTTATCATACCCTTCTCCTCTGAGGTTCAGTGTGTGTACTCAGGGCCAGCTAACGTGTAGTGTGTTGTATGTCCATCTCTCTCCTCAGGCCCAGTGCGAGAACTCAGGGCCAGCTAACGTGTCATGTGTTTGTAACGAGGGCTGGACAGGAGACGGCCTGATCTGTACTGAGGTGGACAACTGTCTCCTGGAGACCAGAGGTGGCTGCCATAAGGATGCAGACTGCAAGTCTCTAGGACCAGGACAGGTATGTATGGTTCGGCTGCTAAACAGATTTCTGCTAGCGCCTGAGGCTGGTCTAACGGGTAATACCATCGCCAGCATCAAATACAGTTGAAATGGGAAGTTTACATACACTTAGGTTGAAGTCATTAAAACTTGTTTTTCAACCACTCCACAAATTGCTTGTCAACAAACTATTGTTTTGTCGGTTAGGACATCTACTTTGTACATGACACAAGTAATGTTTCCAAGAATTGTTTACAGACAGATTATTTCACTTATAATTCACTGTATCACAATTCTAGTGGGTCAGAAGTTTACATACACTAAGTTGACTGTGCCTTTAAACAGCTTGGAAAATTCCAGAAAATGATGTCATGGCTTTAGAAGCTTCTGATAGGCTAATTGACATAATTTGAGTCAATTGGAGGTGTACCTGTGGATGTATTTCCAGATCAGATCATGTGACACTTAGATTGCACACAGGTGGACTTCATTTAACTAGTTATATGACTTCTGAAGGTAATTGGTTGTACCAGGTCTTATTCAGGGGCTTCATATCAAAGGGGGTGAAAACATATACGCTCAAGTTTTCCGTTTGGATTTTTAAAAAATAATTTAAACAAGTAATTTTTGATCAAAATCAAAATATATTTAAATTACAGGTTGTAATGTAACAAAATCGGAAAAATGCCAAGGGGAGTGAATTATTTCGCAAGGCACTGTATGATGGCTTGTTACACAATGAAAAGTCCCTAGTGGACTAACCCGATATGATGGCTTGTTACACAATGAAAAGGGGGTGGGGGAAGAAAGAGAGGGGGAAGGAGAGACAAAGGAATTCAACTATCGTACTTGGTCTCAGAGTGTCTGTTAGAACATATCTTCCAGAGGTCACCATGTGCTTTGTAGTCGTAACTTCTTGGTCTCAGAGTGTCTGTTAGAACATATCTTCCAGAGGTCACCATGTGCTTTGTAGTCGTCTCAGAGTGTCTGTTAGAAGAGATCTTCCAGAGGACACCATGTCCTTTTGTAGTCGTAACTTCTTGGTCTCAGAGTGTCTGTTAGAGCAGTTCTTCCAGAGTTCACCATGTGCTTTGTAGTCATAACTTCTTGGTCTCAGAGTGTCTGTTAGAGCAAATCTTCCAGAGTTCACCATGTGCTTTGTAGTCGTAACTTATTGGTCTCAGAGTGTCTGTTAGAGCAAATCTTCCAGAGGTCACCATGTGCTTTGTAGTCGTAACGTCTTGGTCTCAGAGTGTCTGTTAGGATAGATCTTCCAGAGGTCAACCTGGCATATTTTGATATGTTAATTCTTTAGGAGTCCTTTATAAGCCCCCATCTTTTTGGCATAATGTCTGTGCTCAAATGGGCGTGATTACAGACTGGCTAAAACTTTAGTTGAAAAACAATTATCTCATTTAGAAGGCTAAACTCACTTTTCATCTTCTCACAAAGAGTTTAATATTTAATCATATAAGTTCCACAACATTTAGATGTATAACCTGGATGTATACATTTGTAGAGTTACCATTATTTGGTTATACTGTCCTTAATGATATCACAAAACAACAACTTATTTGACATGATTGTTCTTTAAGTCCCTCCTGACCATTTCCCACATTATTTACGTTAGAAATATTGTTTCAATGTCCAACCTTGGATGTTGTAGTTTTGGCAGGAGGAATCTCCATGTATCAAAAGGGTTCTTTCCCCTCAATCCTGCATGGTCAGGGAGAGACAGTTCCTACACTGTATTTAATACCGTCATAAAACTGTCCAGCACCATACCTCCATCCCTCCCTCTGTGGGACAGAGAGGGTGCTGTAGAGCTGACCCACTGTAACCTGGATCCTCACAGGAGAGTCATGACATGCTGTTAAGAAGGAAGGGCAGCGCTTTATTATGGACAGTCTTCTCCCCAACTTAGCTACTGTTGTGTCAATATGTTTTTACCATGACAGTTTACAATCCAGGGTTAATCCAAGCAGTTTAGTCACCTCAACTTGCTCAATTTCCACAATTTTTATTACGAGATTTAGTTGAGGTTTAGTGAATGATTTATCCCAAATTCAGTCAACATGGGCCAGCAACCCCATGGAATGCTTTTGACACCTTGTAGATTCCATGCCATGACTAATTGAGGCTGTTCTGGGGGCAAAAGGGGATGCGACTGAATATTAAGATGTTCCTAATGTTTATTGAAGTCAGTGTATATTTATCCCTTTGACGGATAATGACATTTTATACTTCAACTACTACTAGCACCTCAAAGTCTGTCTCTTCAACTACTACTAGTACCTCAAAGTCTGTCTCTTCAACTACTACTAGCACCTCAAAGTCTGTCTCTTCAACTACTACTAGTACCTCAAAGTCTGTCTCTTCAACTACTACTAGTACCTCAAAGTCTGTCTCTTCAACTACTACTAGTACCTCAAAGTCTGTCTCTTCAACTACTACTAGTACCTCAAAGTATGTCTCTTCAACTACTACTAGTACCTCAAAGTCTGTCTCTTCAACTACTACTAGTACCTCAAAGTCTGTCTCTTCAACTACTACTAGTACCTCAAAGTCTGTCTCTTCAACTACTACTAGTACCTCAAAGTCTGTCTCTTCAACTACTACTAGTACCTCAACGTCTGTCTCTTCAACTACTACTAGTACCTCAAAGTCTCTCTTCAACTACTACTAGTACCTCAAAGTCTGTCTCTTCAACTACTACTAGTACCTCAAAGTATGTCTCTTCAACTACTACTAGTACCTCAAAGTCTGTCTCTTCAACTACTACTAGTACCTCAAAGTCTGTCTCTTCAACTACTACTAGTACCTCAAAGTCTGTCTCTTCAACTACTACTAGTACCTCAAAGTATGTCTCTTCAACTACTACTAGTACCTCAAAGTCTGTCTCTTCAACTACTACTAGTACCTCAAAGTCTGTCTCTTCAACTACTACTAGTACCTCAAAGTCTGTCTCTTCAACTACTACTAGTACCTCAAAGTCTGTCTCTTCAACTACTACTAGTACCTCAAAGTCTGTCTCTTCAACTACTACTAGTACCTCAAAGTATGTCTCTTCAACTACTACTAGTACCTCAAAGTCTGTCTCTTCAACTACTACTAGTACCTCAAAGTCTGTCTCTTCAACTACTACTAGTACCTCAAAGTCTGTCTCTTCAACTACTACTAGTACCTCAAAGTATGTCTCTTCAACTACTACTAGTACCTCAAAGTCTGTCTCTTCAACTACTACAAGTACCTCAACGTCTGTCTCTTCAACTACTACTAGTACCTCAAAGTCTGTCTCTTCAACTACTACTAGTACCTCAAAGTCTGTCTCTTCAACTACTACTAGTACCTCAAAGTCTGTCTCTTCAACTACTACTAGTACCTCAAAGTCTGTCTCTTCAACTACTACTAGTACCTCAAAGTATGTCTCTTCAACTACTACTAGTACCTCAAAGTCTGTCTCTTCAACTACTACTAGTACCTCAAAGTCTGTCTCTTCAACTACTACTAGTACCTCAAAGTCTGTCTCTTGTGATCTCAGAGTGTACCTGTAAGAGGGGTTGTCTGTCTGTCTGTCTGTCTGTCTGTCTGTCTGTCCGTCCGTCCATCCGTCTCTTGTGTTCTCAGAGTGAGTGTACCTGTATGAGGGGTTTACATGTCTGTCTGTCCGTCTCTTGTGTTCTCAGAGTGAGTGTACCTGTATGAGGGGTTACATGGGAGATGGGACAGTCTGTGATCTCATCAACCCTTGTCAGAAAAACAACGGAGGATGCCATTCTCTGGTTCGTATATATCTTTAATTTAAGTGTCACCTTTTATCCCCACACAAAGTAATGTATTGTATTTGTGTGTATGTCCCAAATGGCACTCTATTCCCTACATAGAACATTACTTTAGACCACAGCCCTATGGAACCCTATTCCCTACATAGAACATTACTTTAGACCACAGCCCTGTGGAACCCTATTCCCTACATAGAACATTACTTTAGAGCACAGCCCTGTGGAACCCTATTCCCTACATAGAACATTACTTTAGACCACAGCCCTGTGGTAATAGGGTGACACTTGGGACAGAGCCGTATAGTGTTTTTGGAATAGACTGGAATGCCGTTTTGCATAAGCTGTTGTGTCTGTTTTAAACCTCCATCTCCTCTCAGATTGTCTGTTTTAAACCACCATCTCCTCTCAGATTGATTGTGTCTGTTTTAAACCTCCATCTCCTCTCAGATTGTCTGTTTTAAACATCCATCTCCTCTCAGACTGTCTGTTTTAAACCTCCATCTCCTCTCAGATAGTCTGTTTTAAACCTCCATCTCCTCTCAGATAGTCTGTTTTAAACCTCCATCTCCTCTCAGATTGTCTGTTTTAAACCTCCATCTCCTCTCAGATTGTCTGTTTTAAACCTCCATCTCCTATCAGATTGTCTGTTTTAAACCTCCATCTCCTCTCAGATTGTCTGTTTTAAACCTCCATCTCCTCTCAGATTGTCTGTTTTAAACCTCCATCTCCTCTCAGATTGTCTGTTTTAAACCTCCATCTCCTCTCAGATTGATTGTGTCTGTTTTAAACCTCCATCTCCTCTCAGATTGTCTGTTTTAAACCTCCATCTCCTCTCAGATTGTCTGTTTTAAACCTCCATCTCCTCTCAGATTGTCTGTTTTAAACCTCCATCTCCTATCAGATTGTCTGTTTTAAACCTCCATCTCCTCTCAGATTGTCTGTTTTAAACCTCCATCTCCTCTCAGATTGTCTGTTTTAAACCTCCATCTCCTCTCAGATTGATTGTGTCTGTTTTAAACCTCCATCTCCTCTCAGATTGATTGTGTCTGTTTTAAACCTCCATCTCCTCTCAGATTGTCTGTTTTAAACCTCCATCTCCTCTCAGATTGTCTGTTTTAAACCTCCATCTCCTCTCAGATTGATTGTGTCTGTTTTAAACCTCCATCTCCTCTCAGATTGATTGTGTCTGTTTTAAACCTCCATCTCCTCTCAGATTGTCTGTTTTAAACCTCCATCTCCTCTCAGATTGTCTGTTTTAAACCTCCATCTCCTCTCAGATTGATTGTGTCTGTTTTAAACCTCCATCTCCTCTCAGATTGTCTGTTTTAAACCTCCATCTCCTCTCAGATTGTCTGTTTTAAACCTCCATCTCCTCTCAGATAGTCTGTTTTAAACCTCCATCTCCTCTCAGATAGTCTGTTTTAAACCTCCATCTCCTATCAGATTGTCTGTTTTAAACCACCATCTCCTATCAGATTGTCTGTTTTAAACCTCCATCTCCTATCAGATTGTCTGTTTTAAACCTCCATCTCCTATCAGATTGTCTGTTTTAAACCTCCATCTCCTCTCAGATTGTCTGATATTTGCCGCTCTTTATCATGTTCCTTCTAGCTTGATTCTTACCAGCCACCAAAGGATAATGTATATGAGCCTGCCTTGTTCAGCTCACCTAAGGATAATGTATATGAGCCTTCCTTTTTCAGCCCACCTAAGGATAATGTATATGTGCCTGCCTTGTTCAGCCCACCTAATGATAATGTATATGAGCCTGCCTTTTTCAGACCGCCTAAGGATAATGTATATGAGCCTGCCTTGTTCAGCCCACCTAAGGATAATGTATATGAGCCTGCCTTGTTCAGCCCACCTAAGGATAATGTACATGAGCCTGCCTTGTTCAGCCCACCTAAGGATAATGTACATGAGCCTACCTTGTTCAGCCCACCTAAGGATAATGTACATGAGCCTGCCTTGTTCAGCCCACCTAAGGATAATGTACATGAGCCTGCCTTGTTCAGCCCACCTAAGGATTATGTTTATGAGCCTGCCTGGTTCAGCCCACCTAAGGATAATGTACATGAGCCTGCCCTGTTCAGCCCACCTAAGGATAATGTATATGAGCCTGCCTTGTTCAGCCCACCTAAGGATAATGTACATGAGCCTGCCTTGTTCAGCCCACCTAAGGATAATGTACATGAGCCTGCCTTGTTCAGCCCACCTAAGGATAATGTACATGAGCCTGCCTTGTTCAGCCCACCTAAGGATAATGTATATGAGCCTGCCTTGTTCAGCCCACCTAGGTTTCCTAGAGTCCTTTATGCGTAGTAAAGTGTTGTTGTGGTTTGACGTCCTCAGGCTAAGTGTAAGTCAGCGGA
This sequence comes from Oncorhynchus clarkii lewisi, assembly GCF_045791955.1. Classification (NCBI taxonomy): domain Eukaryota; kingdom Metazoa; phylum Chordata; class Actinopteri; order Salmoniformes; family Salmonidae; genus Oncorhynchus; species Oncorhynchus clarkii. The sequence continues at coordinate 83,717,515 of NC_092163.1, forward strand.
TGGAGAAAACATCATCTGTGTCTGTCCAGAAGGGTACGTTGGAGACGGAGTCACATGCTACGGGACGATGCTAGAGGTAGGCTATACCATACCTGTGGTACCTGGGGTTGTATTCATTAGTCTGACACTGTTGCAAAACGTTTTGCACCGTAGCAAGTAAAATTGCAACGGAAAACAAAAAAACAAAAAGTGTTCGTTGGACAAATTCAGGTAGGGTTTCCTTCTGTGTGCTTCCCCTGCCTTACCTAGACAGGTTGCGTTTTGGTACTGTTTCACTGACTGTTATTGTGCTGACTTGTTTTGTTTGTTAGGAACTGGACATGAATACCAATCTGTATGGTTTTTACCGCCTGATACAGGTCTGTAGCTGTCTATCTTTTTTTACTTTTCTTTTGGCTCTAACTCTCTCCATATCATTTAAGATGTATTTGTATTTCTGCACATCATATTCAGTGTCATCAGAAAGTATTCATACCCCTTGACTTATACCACATTTTGTTGTTACAGCCTGAATTGATGAAGTATATCATTTTCTCATCCATCTACACACCATAACCCATAATGACAAAGTTAAAACATGCTTTTAGACATTTTAGCATATCTATTGAAAATTAAATACAGAAATATCTAATTTACGTAAGTATTCACACCCCTGAGTCAATACTTTGTAGAAGCACCATTGGCAGTGATTACAGCTGTGAGTGTTTCTGGGTAAGTCTCTAAGAGTCATTACAGCTGTGAGTGTTTCTGGGTAAGTCTCTAAGAGTCATTACAGCTGTGAGTGTTTCTGGGTAAGTCTCTAAGAGTCATTACAGCTGTGAGTGTTTCTGGGTAAGTCTCTAAGAGTCATTACAGCTGTGAGTCTTTCTGGGTAAGTCTCTAAGAGTCATTACAGCTGTGAGTCTTTCTGGGTAAGTCTCTAAGAGTCATTACAGCTGTGAGTCTTTCTGGGTAAGTCTCTAAGAGTCATTACAGCTGTGAGTGTTTCTGGGTAAGTCTCTAAGAGTCATTACAGCTGTGAGTGTTTCTGGGTAAGTCTCTAAGAGTCATTACAGCTGTGAGTCTTTCTGGGTAAGTCTCTAAGAGTCATTACAGCTGTGAGTGTTTCTGGGTAAGTCTCTAAGAGTCATTACAGCTGTGAGTGTTTCTGGGTAAGTCTCTAAGAGTCATTACAGCTGTGAGTGTTTCTGGGTAAGTCTCT